>NW_028244860.1:0-138000 GCF_964263255.1 Lissotriton vulgaris
TAAACCCTCACAGTGACCAAAATTGCCATTTTTACAGAGTTTTGCTTACTCAAAATCTTCAATTTTGACCGATTTCAGGCACAGAAATGACTTTAAACACACTTATTTTAGTTGAAAAAGTAATAACTCACATCCAACCGTCATTTAAAGTCAAAAGATTAAATGTTAACATTTCATCAATATTGACCATTTTTTCAACGTTCGACTGGTCCGGGGTCATCGTTTTTCATCAGAAAATTGATTTTTTGGACTCTACCAAAAATGATTCAAAATGTCATTTGGATCGGGCCTCATGTTGAATAACCACTTTTTAAACCCTCACAGTGACCAAAATTGCCATTTTTACAGAGTTTTGCTTACTCAAAATCTTCAATTTTGACCAATTTCAGGCACAGAAATGACTTTAAACACACTTATTTTAGTTGAAAAAGTAATAACTCACATCCAACCGTCATTTAAAGTCAAAAGATTAAATGTTAAAAATTTCATCAATATTGACCATTTTTTCAACGTTCGACTGGTCCGGGGTCATCGTTTTCATCAGAAAATGGATTTTTTGGACTCTACCAAAAATGTTTCAAAATGTCATTTGGATCGTGCCTCATGTTGAATAACCACTTTTTAAACTCTCACAGTGACCAAAATTGCCATTTTTACAGAGTTTTGCTTACTCAAAAGCTTCAATTTTGAACCATTTCAGGCACAGAAATGACTTTAAACACACTTATTTTAGTTGAAAAAGTAACAACTCACATCCAACCGTCATTTAAAGTCAAAATATTAAATGTTAAAATTTCATCAATATTGACCATTTTTTCAACGTTCGACTGGTCCGGGGTCATCGTTTTTCATCAGAAAATTGATTTTTTGGACTCTACCAAAAATGATTCAAAATGTAATTTGGATCGGGCCTCTTGTTGAATAACCACTTTTTAAACCCTCACAGTGACCAAAATTGCCATTTTTACAGAGTTTTGCTTACTCAAAATCTTCAATTTTGACCAATTTCAGGCACAGAAATGACTTTAAACACACTTATTTTAGTTGAAAAGTAACAACTCACATCCAACCGTCATTTAAAGTCAAAAGATTAAATGTTAAAATTTCATCAATATTGACCATTTTTCAACGTTCGACTGGTCCGGGGTCATTGTTTTTCATCAGAAAATTGATTTTTTGGACGCTACCAAAAATGATTCAAAATGTCATTTGGATCGGGCCTCATGTTGAATAACCACTTTTTAAACCCTACAAGTGACCAAAATTGCCATTTTTACAGAGTTTTGCTTACTCAAAAGCTTCAAATTTGACCAATTTCAGGCACAGAAATGACTTTAAACACACTTATTTTAGTTGAAAAAGTAATAATTCACATCCAACCGTCATTTAAAGTCAAAAGATTAAATGTTAAAATTTCATCAATATTGACCATTTTTTCAACGTTCGACTGGTCCGGTCATCGTTTTTCATCAGAAAATTGATTTTTTGGACTCTACCAAAAATGATTCAAAATGTCATTTGGATCGTGCCTCATGTTGAATAACCACTTTTTAAACCCTCACAGTGACCAAAATTGCCATTTTTACAGAGTTTTGCTTACTCAAAATCTTCAATTTTGACCAATTTCAGGCACAGAAATGACTTTAAACACACTTATTTTAGTTGAAAAAGTAATAATTCACATCCAACCGTCATTTAAAGTCAAAAGATTAAATGTTAAAATTTCATCAATATTGACCATATTTTCAACGTTCGACTGGTCCGGGGTCATTGTTTTTCATCAGAAAATTGATTTTTTGGACTCTACCAAAAATGATTCAAAATGTCATTTGGATCGGGCCTCATATTGAATAACCACTTTTTAAACCCTAACAGTGACCAAAATTGCCATTTTTACAGAGTTTTGCTTACTCAAAAGCTTCAAATTTGACCAATTTCAGGCACAGAAATGACTTTAAACACACTTATTTTAGTTGAAAAAGTAATAATTCACATCCAACCGTCATTTAAAGTCAAAAGATTAAATGTTAAAATTTCATCAATATTGACCATTTTTTCAATGTTCCACTGGTCCGGGTCATCGTTTTTCATCAGAAAATTGATTTTTTGGACTCTACCAAAAATGATTCAAAATGTCATTTGGATCGTGCCTCATGTTGAATAACCACTTTTTAAACCCTCACAGTGACCAAAATTGCCATTTTTACAGAGTTTTGCTTACTCAAAATCTTCAATTTTGACCAATTTCAGGCACAGAAATGACTTTAAACACACTTATTCTAGTTGAAAAAGTAATAACTCACATCCAACCGTCATTTAAAGTCAAAAGACTAAATGTTAAAATTTCATCAATATTGACCATTTTTTCAACGTTCGACTGGTCCGGGGTCATCGTTTTTCATCAGAAAATTGATTTTTGGACTCTACCAAAAATGATTCAAAATGTCATTTGGATCGGGCCTCATGTTGAATAACCACTTTTTAAACCCTCACAGTGACCAAATTGCCATTTTTACAGAGTTTTGCTTACTCAAAATCTTCAATTTTGACCAATTTCAGGCACAGAAATGACTTTAAACACACTTATTTTAGTTGAAAAAGTAATAACTCACATCCAACCGTCATTTAAAGTCAAAAGATTAAATGTTAAAATTTCATCAATATTGACCATTTTTTCAACGTTCGACTGGTCCGGGGTCATCGTTTTTCATCAGAAAATGGATTTTTTGGACTCTACCAAAAATGTTTCAAAATGTCATTTGGATCGTGCCTCATGTTGAATAACCACTTTTTAAACTCTCACAGTGACCAAAATTGCCATTTTTACAGAGTTTTGCTTACTCAAAAGCTTCAATTTTGAACCATTTCAGGCACAGAAATGACTTTAAACACACTTATTTTAGTTGAAAAAGTAACAACTCACATCCAACCGTCATTTAAAGTCAAAATATTAAATGTTAAAATTTCATCAATATTGACCATTTTTTCAACGTTCGACTGGTCCGGGGTCATCGTTTTTCATCAGAAAATTGATTTTTTGGACTCTACCAAAAATGATTCAAAATGTAATTTGGATCGGGCCTCTTGTTGAATAACCACTTTTTAAACCCTCACAGTGACCAAAATTGCCATTTTTACAGAGTTTTGCTTACTCAAAATCTTCAATTTTGACCAATTTCAGGCACAGAAATGACTTTAAACACACTTATTTTGGTTGAAAAAGTAACAACTCACATCCAACCGTCATTTAAAGTCAAAAGATTAAATGTTAAAATTTCATCAATATTGACCATTTTTTCAACGTTCGACTGGTCCGGGGTCATTGTTTTTCATCAGAAAATTGATTTTTTGGACGCTACCAAAAATGATTCAAAATGTCATTTGGATCGGGCCTCATGTTGAATAACCACTTTTTAAACCCTACAAGTGACCAATATTGCCATTTTTACAGTTTTGCTTACTCAAAAGCTTCAAATTTGACCAATTTCAGGCACAGAAATGACTTTAAACACACTTATTTTAGTTGAAAAAGTAATAATTCACATCCAACCGTCATTTAAAGTCAAAAGATTAAATGTTAAAATTTCATCAATATTGACCATTTTTCAACGTTCGACTGGTCCGGTCATCGTTTTTCATCAGAAAATTGATTTTTTGGACTCTACCAAAAATGATTCAAAATGTCATTTGGATCGTGCCTCATGTTGAATAACCACTTTTTAAACCCTCACAGTGACCAAAATTGCCATTTTTACAGAGTTTTGCTTACTCAAAATCTTCAATTTTGACCAATTTCAGGCACAGAAATGACTTTAAACACACTTATTTTAGTTGAAAAAGTAATAATTCACATCCAACCGTCATTTAAAGTCAAAAGATTAAATGTTAAAATTTCATCAATATTGACCATATTTTCAACGTTCGACTGGTCCGGGGTCATTGTTTTTCATCAGAAAATGGATTTTTTGGACTCTACCAAAAATGATTCAAAATGTCATTTGGATCGGGCCTCATATTGAATAACCACTTTTTAAACCCTAACAGTGACCAAAATTGCCATTTTTACAGAGTTTTGCTTACTCAAAAGCTTCAAATTTGACCAATTTCAGGCACAGAAATGACTTTAAACACACTTATTTTAGTTGAAAAAGTAATAATTCACATCCAACCGTCATTTAAACTCAAAAGATTAAATGTTAAAATTTCATCAATATTGACCATTTTTTCAACGTTCCACTGGTCCGGGTCATTGTTTTTCATCAGAAAATTGATTTTTTGGACTCTACCAAAAATGATTCAAAATGTAATTTGGATCGTGCCTCATGTTGAATAACCACTTTTTAAACCCTCACAGTGACCAAAATTGCCATTTTTACAGAGTTTTGCTTGCTCAAAATCTTCAATTTTGACCAATTTCAGGCACAGAAATGACTTTAAACACACTTATTTTAGTTGAAAAAGTAATAACTCACATCCAACCGTCATTTAAAGTCAAAAGATTAAATGTTAAAATTTCATCAATATTGACCATTTTTTCAACGTTCGACTGGTCCGGGGTCATTGTTTTTCATCAGAAATTGATTTTTTGGACGCTACCAAAAATGATTCAAAATGTCATTTGGATCGGGCCTCATGTTGAATAACCACTTTTTAAACCCTACAAGTGACCAAAATTGCCATTTTTACAGTTTTGCTTACTCAAAAGCTTCAAATTTGACCAATTTCAGGCACAGAAATGACTTTAAACACACTTATTTTAGTTGAAAAAGTAATAATTCACATCCAACCGTCATTTAAAGTCAAAAGATTAAATGTTAAAATTTCATCAATATTGACCATTTTTTCAACGTTCGACTGGTCCGGTCATCGTTTTTCATCAGAAAATTGATTTTTTGGACTCTACCAAAATGATTCAAAATGTCATTTGGATCGTGCCTCATGTTGAATAACCACTTTTTAAACCCTCACAGTGACCAAAATTGCCATTTTTACAGAGTTTTGCTTACTCAAAATCTTCAATTTTGACCAATTTCAGGCACAGAAATGACTTTAAACACACTTATTTTAGTTGAAAAAGTAATAATTCACATCCAACCGTCATTTAAAGTCAAAAGATTAAATGTTAAAATTTCATCAATATTGACCATATTTTCAACGTTCGACTGGTCCGGGGTCATTGTTTTTCATCAGAAAATGGATTTTTTGGACTCTACCAAAAATGATTCAAAATGTCATTTGGATCGGGCCTCATATTGAATAACCACTTTTTAAACCCTAACAGTGACCAAAATTGCCATTTTTACAGAGTTTTGCTTACTCAAAAGCTTCAAATTTGACCAATTTCAGGCACAGAAATGACTTTAAACACACTTATTTTAGTTGAAAAAGTAATAATTCACATCCAACCGTCATTTAAACTCAAAAGATTAAATGTTAAAATTTCATCAATATTGACCATTTTTTCAACGTTCCACTGGTCCGGGTCATTGTTTTTCATCAGAAAATTGATTTTTTGGACTCTACCAAAAATGATTCAAAATGTAATTTGGATCGTGCCTCATGTTGAATAACCACTTTTTAAACCCTCACAGTGACCAAAATTGCCATTTTTACAGAGTTTTGCTTGCTCAAAATCTTCAATTTTGACCAATTTCAGGCACAGAAATGACTTTAAACACACTTATTTTAGTTGAAAAAGTAATAACTCACATCCAACCGTCATTTAAAGTCAAAAGATTAAATGTTAAAATTTCATCAATATTGACCATTTTTTCAACGTTCGTCGTTTTTCATCAGAAAATTGATTTTTTGGACTCTACCAAAAATGATTCAAAATGTCATTTGGATCGTGCCTCATGTTGAATAACCACTTTTTAAACCCTCACAGTGACCAAAATTGCCATTTTTACAGAGTTTTGCTTACTCAAAATCTTCAATTTTGACCAATTTCAGGCACAGAAATGACTTTAAACACACTTATTTTAGTTGAAAAAGTAATAATTCACATCCAACCGTCATTTAAAGTCAAAAGATTAAATGTTAAAATTTCATCAATATTGACCATATTTTCAACGTTCGACTGGTCCGGGGTCATCGTTTTTCATCAGAAAATTGATTTTTTGGACTCTACCAAAAATGATTCAAAATGTCATTTGGATCGGGCCTCATGTTGAATAACCACTTTTTAAACCCTCACAGTGACCAAAATTGCCATTTTTACAGAGTTTTGCTTGCTCAAAATCTTCAATTTTGACCAATTTCAGGCACAGAAATGACTTTAAACACACTTATTATAGTTGAAAAAGTAATAATTCACATCTAACCGTCATTTAAAGTCGAAAGATTAAATGTTAAAATATCATCAATATTGACCATTTTTTCAACGTTCGACTGGTCCGGGGTCATCGTTTTTCATCAGAAAATTGATTTTTTGGACTCTACCAAAAATTATTCAAAATGTCATTTGGATCGGGCCTCATGTTGAATAACCACTTTTTAAACCCTACAAGTGACCAAAATTGCCATTTTTAAAGAGTTTTGCTTACTCAAAAGCTTCAAATTTGACCAATTTCAGGCACAGAAATGACTTTAAACATACTTATTCTAGTTGAAAAAGTAATAACTCACATCCAACCGTCATTTAAAGTCAAAAGACTAAATGTTAAAATTTCATCAATATTGACCATTTTTTCAACGTTCGACTGGTCCGGGGTCATCGTTTTTCATCAGAAAATTGATTTTTTGGACTCTACCAAAAATGATTCAAAATGTAATTTGGATCGGGCCTCTTGTTGAATAACCACTTTTTAAACCCTCACAGTGACCAAAATTGCCATTTTTACAGAGTTTTGCTTACTCAAAATCTTCAATTTTGACCAATTTCAGGCACAGAAATGACTTTAAACACACTTATTTTAGTTGAAAAAGTAACAACTCACATCCAACCGTCATTTAAAGTCAAAAGATTAAATGTTAAAATTTCATCAATATTGACCATTTTTTCAACGTTCGACTGGTCCGGGGTCATTGTTTTTCATCAGAAAATTGATTTTTTGGACGCTACCAAAAATGATTCAAAATGTCATTTGGATCGGGCCTCATGTTGAATAACCACTTTTTAAACCCTACAAGTGACCAAAATTGCCATTTTTACAGAGTTTTGCTTACTCAAAAGCTTCAAATTTGACCAATTTCAGGCACAGAAATGACTTTAAACACACTTATTTTAGTTGAAAAAGTAATAATTCACATCCAACCGTCATTTAAAGACAAAAGATAAAATGTTAAAATTTCATCAATATTGACCATTTTTTCAACGTTCGACTGGTCCGGTCATCGTTTTTCATCAGAAAATTGATTTTTTGGACTCTACCAAAAATGATTCAAAATGTCATTTGGATCGTGCCTCATGTTGAATAACCACTTTTTAAACCCTCACAGTGACCAAAATTGCCATTTTTACAGAGTTTTGCTTACTCAAAATCTTCAATTTTGACCAATTTCAGGCACAGAAATGACTTTAAACACACTTATTCTAGTTGAAAAAGTAATAACTCACATCCAACCGTCATTTAAAGTCAAAAGACTAAATGTTAAAATTTCATCAATATTGACCATTTTTTCAACGTTCGACTGGTCCGGGGTCATCGTTTTTCATCAGAAAATTGATTTTTTGGACTCTACCAAAAATGATTCAAAATGTCATTTGGATCGGGCCTCTTGTTGAATAACCACTTTTTAAACCCTCACAGTGACCAAAATTGCCATTTTTACAGAGTTTTGCTTACTCAAAATCTTCAATTTTGACCAATTTCAGGCACAGAAATGACTTTAAACACACTTATTTTAGTTGAAAAAGTAATAACTCACATCCAACCGTCATTTAAAGTCAAAAGATTAAATGTTAAAATTTCATCAATATTGACCATTTTTTCAACGTTCGACTGGTCCGGGGTCATCGTTTTTCATCAGAAAATTGATTTTTTGGACTCTACCAAAAATGATTCAAAATGTCATTTGGATCGGGCCTCATGTTGAATAACCACTTTTTAAACCCTCACAGTGACCAAAATTGCCATTTTTACAGAGTTTTGCTTACTCAAAATCTTCAATTTTGACCAATTTCAGGCACAGAAATGACTTTAAACACACTTATTTTAGTTGAAAAAGTAATAACTCACATCCAACCGTCATTTAAAGTCAAAAGATTAAATGTTAAAATTTCATCAATATTGACCATTTTTTCAACGTTCGACTGGTCCGGGGTCATCGTTTTTCATCAGAAAATGGATTTTTTGGACTCTACCAAAAATGTTTCAAAATGTCATTTGGATCGTGCCTCATGTTGAATAACCACTTTTTAAACTCTCACAGTGACCAAAATTGCCATTTTTACAGAGTTTTGCTTACTCAAAAGCTTCAATTTTGAACCATTTCAGGCACAGAAATGACTTTAAACACACTTATTTTAGTTGAAAAAGTAACAACTCACATCCAACCGTCATTTAAAGTCAAAATATTAAATGTTAAAATTTCATCAATATTGACCATTTTTTCAACGTTCGACTGGTCCGGGGTCATCGTTTTTCATCAGAAAATTGATTTTTTGGACTCTACCAAAAATGATTCAAAATGTAATTTGGATCGGGCCTCTTGTTGAATAACCACTTTTTAAACCCTCACAGTGACCAAAATTGCCATTTTTACAGAGTTTTGCTTACTCAAAATCTTCAATTTTGACCAATTTCAGGCACAGAAATGACTTTAAACACACTTATTTTAGTTGAAAAAGTAACAACTCACATCCAACCGTCATTTAAAGTCAAAAGATTAAATGTTAAAATTTCATCAATATTGACCATTTTTTCAACGTTCGACTGGTCCGGGGTCATTGTTTTTCATCAGAAAATTGATTTTTTGGACGCTACCAAAAATGATTCAAAATGTCATTTGGATCGGGCCTCATGTTGAATAACCACTTTTTAAACCCTACAAGTGACCAAAATTGCCATTTTTACAGAGTTTTGCTTACTCAAAAGCTTCAAATTTGACCAATTTCAGGCACAGAAATGACTTTAAACACACTTATTTTAGTTGAAAAAGTAATAATTCACATCCAACCGTCATTTAAAGTCAAAAGATTAAATGTTAAAATTTCATCAATATTGACCATTTTTTCAACGTTCGACTGGTCCGGTCATCGTTTTTCATCAGAAAATTGATTTTTTGGACTCTACCAAAAATGATTCAAAATGTCATTTGGATCGTGCCTCATGTTGAATAACCACTTTTTAAACCCTCACAGTGACCAAAATTGCCATTTTTACAGAGTTTTGCTTACTCAAAATCTTCAATTTTGACCAATTTCAGGCACAGAAATGACTTTAAACACACTTATTCTAGTTGAAAAAGTAATAACTCACATCCAACCGTCATTTAAAGTCAAAAGACTAAATGTTAAAATTTCATCAATATTGACCATTTTTTCAACGTTCGACTGGTCCGGTCATCGTTTTTCATCAGAAAATTGATTTTTTGGACTCTACCAAAAATGATTCAAAATGTAATTTGGATCGTGCCTCATGTTGAATAACCACTTTTTAAACCCTCACAGTGACCAAAATTGCCATTTTTACAGAGTTTTGCTTGCTCAAAATCTTCAATTTTGACCAATTTCAGGCACAGAAATGACTTTAAACACACTTATTTTAGTTGAAAAAGTAATAACTCACATCCAACCGTCATTTAAAGTCAAAAGATTAAATGTTAAAATTTCATCAATATTGACCATTTTTTCAACGTTCGTCGTTTTTCATCAGAAAATTGATTTTTTGGACTCTACCAAAAATGATTCAAAATGTCATTTGGATCGTGCCTCATGTTGAATAACCACTTTTTAAACCCTCACAGTGACCAAAATTGCCATTTTTACAGAGTTTTGCTTACTCAAAATCTTCAATTTTGACCAATTTCAGGCACAGAAATGACTTTAAACACACTTATTTTAGTTGAAAAAGTAATAATTCACATCCAACCGTCATTTAAAGTCAAAAGATTAAATGTTAAAATTTCATCAATATTGACCATATTTTCAACGTTCGACTGGTCCGGGTCATCGTTTTTCATCAGAAAATTGATTTTTTGGACTCTACCAAAAACGATTCAAAATGTCATTTGGATCGGGCCTCATGTTGAATAACCACTTTTTAAACCCTCACAGTGACCAAAATTGCCATTTTTACAGAGTTTTGCTTGCTCAAAATCTTCAATTTTGACCAATTTCAGGCACAGAAATGACTTTAAACACACTTATTATAGTTGAAAAAGTAATAATTCACATCTAACCGTCATTTAAAGTCGAAAGATTAAATGTTAAAATATCATCAATATTGACCATTTTTTCAACGTTCGACTGGTCCGGGGTCATCGTTTTTCATCAGAAAATTGATTTTTTGGACTCTACCAAAAATTATTCAAAATGTCATTTGGATCGGGCCTCATGTTGAATAACCACTTTTTAAACCCTACAAGTGACCAAAATTGCCATTTTTAAAGAGTTTTGCTTACTCAAAAGCTTCAAATTTGACCAATTTCAGGCACAGAAATGACTTTAAACATACTTATTCTAGTTGAAAAAGTAATAACTCACATCCAACCGTCATTTAAAGTCAAAAGACTAAATGTTAAAATTTCATCAATATTGACCATTTTTTCAACGTTCGACTGGTCCGGGGTCATCGTTTTTCATCAGAAAATTGATTTTTTGGACTCTACCAAAAATGATTCAAAATGTCATTTGGATCGGGCCTCTTGTTGAATAACCACTTTTTAAACCCTCACAGTGACCAAAATTGCCATTTTTACAGAGTTTTGCTTACTCAAAATCTTCAATTTTGACCAATTTCAGGCACAGAAATGACTTTAAACACACTTATTTTAGTTGAAAAAGTAATAACTCACATCCAACCGTCATTTAAAGTCAAAAGATTAAATGTTAAAATTTCATCAATATTGACCATTTTTTCAACGTTCGACTGGTCCGGGGTCATCGTTTTTCATCAGAAAATTGATTTTTTGGACTCTACCAAAAATGATTCAAAATGTCATTTGGATCGGGCCTCATGTTGAATAACCACTTTTTAAACCCTCACAGTGACCAAAATTGCCATTTTTACAGAGTTTTGCTTACTCAAAATCTTCAATTTTGACCAATTTCAGGCACAGAAATGACTTTAAACACACTTATTTTAGTTGAAAAAGTAATAACTCACATCCAACCGTCATTTAAAGTCAAAAGATTAAATGTTAAAATTTCATCAATATTGACCATTTTTTCAACGTTCGACTGGTCCGGGGTCATCGTTTTTCATCAGAAAATGGATTTTTTGGACTCTACCAAAAATGTTTCAAAATGTCATTTGGATCGTGCCTCATGTTGAATAACCACTTTTTAAACTCTCACAGTGACCAAAATTGCCATTTTTACAGAGTTTTGCTTACTCAAAAGCTTCAATTTTGAACCATTTCAGGCACAGAAATGACTTTAAACACACTTATTTTAGTTGAAAAAGTAACAACTCACATCCAACCGTCATTTAAAGTCAAAATATTAAATGTTAAAATTTCATCAATATTGACCATTTTTTCAACGTTCGACTGGTCCGGGGTCATCGTTTTTCATCAGAAAATTGATTTTTTGGACTCTACCAAAAATGATTCAAAATGTAATTTGGATCGGGCCTCTTGTTGAATAACCACTTTTTAACCCTCACAGTGACCAAAATTGCCATTTTTACAGAGTTTTGCTTACTCAAAATCTTCAATTTTGACCAATTTCAGGCACAGAAATGACTTTAAACACACTTATTTTAGTTGAAAAAGTAACAACTCACATCCAACCGTCATTTAAAGTCAAAAGATTAAATGTTAAAATTTCATCAATATTGACCATTTTTTCAACGTTCGACTGGTCCGGGGTCATTGTTTTTCATCAGAAAATTGATTTTTGGACGCTACCAAAAATGATTCAAAATGTCATTTGGATCGGGCCTCATGTTGAATAACCACTTTTTAAACCCTACAAGTGACCAAAATTGCCATTTTTACAGAGTTTTGCTTACTCAAAAGCTTCAAATTTGACCAATTTCAGGCACAGAAATGACTTTAAACACACTTATTTTAGTTGAAAAAGTAATAATTCACATCCAACCGTCATTTAAAGTCAAAAGATTAAATGTTAAAATTTCATCAATATTGACCATTTTTTCAACGTTCGACTGGTCCGGTCATCGTTTTTCATCAGAAAATTGATTTTTTGGACTCTACCAAAAATGATTCAAAATGTCATTTGGATCGGGCCTCATGTTGAATAACCACTTTTTAAACCCTCACAGTGACCAAAATTGCCATTTTTACAGAGTTTTGCTTACTCAAAATCTTCAATTTTGACCAATTTCAGGCACAGAAATGACTTTAAACACACTTATTTTAGTTGAAAAAGTAATAATTCACATCCAACCGTCATTTAAAGTCAAAAGATTAAATGTTAAAATTTCATCAATATTGACCATATTTTCAACGTTCGACTGGTCCGGGGTCATTGTTTTTCATCAGAAAATTGATTTTTTGGACTCTACCAAAAATGATTCAAAATGTCATTTGGATCGGGCCTCATGTTGAATAACCACTTTTTAAACCCTCACAGTGACCAAAATTGCCATTTTTACAGAGTTTTGCTTACTCAAAATCTTCAATTTTGACCAATTTCAGGCACAGAAATGACTTTAAACACACTTATTCTAGTTGAAAAAGTAATAACTCACATCCAACCGTCATTTAAAGTCAAAGACTAAATGTTAAAATTTCATCAATATTGACCATTTTTTCAACGTTCGACTGGTCCGGGGTCATCGTTTTTCATCAGAAAATTGATTTTTGGACTCTACCAAAAATGATTCAAAATGTCATTTGGATCGGGCCTCATGTTGAATAACCACTTTTTAAACCCTCACAGTGACCAAAATTGCCATTTTTACAGAGTTTTGCTTACTCAAAATCTTCAATTTTGACCAATTTCAGGCACAGAAATGACTTTAAACACACTTATTTTAGTTGAAAAAGTAATAACTCACATCCAACCGTCATTTAAAGTCAAAAGATTAAATGTTAAAATTTCATCAATATTGACCATTTTTTCAACGTTCGACTGGTCCGGGGTCATCGTTTTTCATCAGAAAATGGATTTTTTGGACTCTACCAAAAATGTTTCAAAATGTCATTTGGATCGTGCCTCATGTTGAATAACCACTTTTTAAACTCTCACAGTGACCAAAATTGCCATTTTTACAGAGTTTTGCTTACTCAAAAGCTTCAATTTTGAACCATTTCAGGCACAGAAATGACTTTAAACACACTTATTTTAGTTGAAAAAGTAACAACTCACATCCAACCGTCATTTAAAGTCAAAATATTAAATGTTAAAATTTCATCAATATTGACCATTTTTTCAACGTTCGACTGGTCCGGGGTCATCGTTTTTCATCAGAAAATTGAATTTTTGGACTCTACCAAAAATGATTCAAAATGTAATTTGGATCGGGCCTCTTGTTGAATAACCACTTTTTAAACCCTCACAGTGACCAAAATTGCCATTTTTACAGAGTTTTGCTTACTCAAAATCTTCAATTTTGACCAATTTCAGGCACAGAAATGACTTTAAACACACTTATTTTAGTTGAAAAAGTAACAACTCACATCCAACCGTCATTTAAAGTCAAAAGATTAAATGTTAAAATTTCATCAATATTGACCATTTTTTCAACGTTCGACTGGTCCGGGGTCATTGTTTTTCATCAGAAAATTGATTTTTTGGACGCTACCAAAAATGATTCAAAATGTCATTTGGATCGGGCCTCATGTTGAATAACCACTTTTTAAACCCTACAAGTGACCAAAATTGCCATTTTTACAGAGTTTTGCTTACTCAAAAGCTTCAAATTTGACCAATTTCAGGCACAGAAATGACTTTAAACACACTTATTTTAGTTGAAAAAGTAATAATTCACATCCAACCGTCATTTAAAGTCAAAAGATTAAATGTTAAAATTTCATCAATATTGACCATTTTTTCAACGTTCGTCGTTTTTCATCAGAAAATTGATTTTTTGGACTCTACCAAAAATGATTCAAAATGTCATTTGGATCGTGCCTCATGTTGAATAACCACTTTTTAAACCCTCACAGTGACCAAAATTGCCATTTTTACAGAGTTTTGCTTACTCAAAATCTTCAATTTTGACCAATTTCAGGCACAGAAATGACTTTAAACACACTTATTTTAGTTGAAAAAGTAATAATTCACATCCAACCGTCATTTAAAGTCAAAAGATTAAATGTTAAAATTTCATCAATATTGACCATATTTTCAACGTTCGACTGGTCCGGGGTCATCGTTTTTCATCAGAAAATTGATTTTTTGGACTCTACCAAAAATGATTCAAAATGTCATTTGGATCGGGCCTCATGTTGAATAACCACTTTTTAAACCCTCACAGTGACCAAAATTGCCATTTTTACAGAGTTTTGCTTGCTCAAAATCTTCAATTTTGACCAATTTCAGGCACAGAAATGACTTTAAACACACTTATTATAGTTGAAAAAGTAATAATTCACATCTAACCGTCATTTAAAGTCGAAAGATTAAATGTTAAAATATCATCAATATTGACCATTTTTTCAACGTTCGACTGGTCCGGGGTCATCGTTTTTCATCAGAAAATTGATTTTTTGGACTCTACCAAAAATTATTCAAAATGTCATTTGGATCGGGCCTCATGTTGAATAACCACTTTTTAAACCCTACAAGTGACCAAAATTGCCATTTTTACAGAGTTTTGCTTACTCAAAAGCTTCAAATTTGACCAATTTCAGGCACAGAAATGACTTTAAACACACTTATTTTAGTTGAAAAAGTAATAATTCACATCCAACCGTCATTTAAAGTCAAAAGATTAAATGTTAAAATTTCATCAATATTGACCATTTTTTCAACGTTCGACTGGTCCGGTCATCGTTTTTCATCAGAAAATTGATTTTTTGGACTCTACCAAAAATGATTCAAAATGTCATTTGGATCGGGCCTCATGTTGAATAACCACTTTTTAAACCCTCACAGTGACCAAAATTGCCATTTTTACAGAGTTTTGCTTACTCAAAATCTTCAATTTTGACCAATTTCAGGCACAGAAATGACTTTAAACACACTTATTTTAGTTGAAAAAGTAATAATTCACATCCAACCGTCATTTAAAGTCAAAAGATTAAATGTTAAAATTTCATCAATATTGACCATATTTTCAACGTTCGACTGGTCCGGGGTCATTGTTTTTCATCAGAAAATTGATTTTTTGGACTCTACCAAAAATGATTCAAAATGTCATTTGGATCGGGCCTCATGTTGAATAACCACTTTTTAAACCCTCACAGTGACCAAAATTGCCATTTTTACAGAGTTTTGCTTACTCAAAATCTTCAATTTTGACCAATTTCAGGCACAGAAATGACTTTAAACACACTTATTCTAGTTGAAAAAGTAATAACTCACATCCAACCGTCATTTAAAGTCAAAAGACTAAATGTTAAAATTTCATCAATATTGACCATTTTTTCAACGTTCGACTGGTCCGGGGTCATCGTTTTTCATCAGAAAATTGATTTTTTGGACTCTACCAAAAATGATTCAAAATGTCATTTGGATCGGGCCTCATGTTGAATAACCACTTTTTAAACCCTCACAGTGACCAAAATTGCCATTTTTACAGAGTTTTGCTTACTCAAAATCTTCAATTTTGACCAATTTCAGGCACAGAAATGACTTTAAACACACTTATTT
Source organism: Lissotriton vulgaris (assembly GCF_964263255.1). Classification (NCBI taxonomy): domain Eukaryota; kingdom Metazoa; phylum Chordata; class Amphibia; order Caudata; family Salamandridae; genus Lissotriton; species Lissotriton vulgaris. Next base: position 15,890 of record NW_028244860.1, read on the forward strand.
TAGTTGAAAAAGTAATAACTCACATCCAACCGTCATTTAAAGTCAAAAGATTAAATGTTAAAATTTCATCAATATTGACCATTTTTTCAACGTTCGACTGGTCCGGGGTCATCGTTTTTCATCAGAAAATGGATTTTTTGGACTCTACCAAAAATGTTTCAAAATGTCTTTGGATCGTGCCTCATGTTGAATAACCACTTTTTAAACTCTCACAGTGACCAAAATTGCCATTTTTACAGAGTTTTGCTTACTCAAAAGCTTCAATTTTGAACCATTTCAGGCACAGAAATGACTTTAAACACACTTATTTTAGTTGAAAAAGTAACAACTCACATCCAACCGTCATTTAAAGTCAAAATATTAAATGTTAAAATTTCATCAATATTGACCATTTTTTCAACGTTCGACTGGTCCGGGGTCATCGTTTTTCATCAGAAAATTGAATTTTTGGACTCTACCAAAAATGATTCAAAATGTAATTTGGATCGGGCCTCTTGTTGAATAACCACTTTTTAAACCCTCACAGTGACCAAAATTGCCATTTTTACAGAGTTTTGCTTACTCAAAATCTTCAATTTTGACCAATTTCAGGCACAGAAATGACTTTAAACACACTTATTTTAGTTGAAAAAGTAACAACTCACATCCAACCGTCATTTAAAGTCAAAAGATTAAATGTTAAAATTTCATCAATATTGACCATTTTTTCAACGTTCGACTGGTCCGGGGTCATTGTTTTTCATCAGAAAATTGATTTTTTGGACGCTACCAAAAATGATTCAAAATGTCATTTGGATCGGGCCTCATGTTGAATAACCACTTTTTAAACCTACAAGTGACCAAAATTGCCATTTTTACAGAGTTTTGCTTACTCAAAAGCTTCAAATTTGACCAATTTCAGGCACAGAAATGACTTTAAACACACTTATTTTAGTTGAAAAAGTAATAATTCACATCCAACCGTCATTTAAAGTCAAAAGATTAAATGTTAAAATTTCATCAATATTGACCATTTTTTCAACGTTCGTCGTTTTTCATCAGAAAATTGATTTTTTGGACTCTACCAAAAATGATTCAAAATGTCATTTGGATCGTGCCTCATGTTGAATAACCACTTTTTAAACCCTCACAGTGACCAAAATTGCCATTTTTACAGAGTTTTGCTTACTCAAAATCTTCAATTTTGACCAATTTCAGGCACAGAAATGACTTTAAACACACTTATTTTAGTTGAAAAAGTAATAATTCACATCCAACCGTCATTTAAAGTCAAAAGATTAAATGTTAAAATTTCATCAATATTGACCATATTTTCAACGTTCGACTGGTCCGGGGTCATCGTTTTTCATCAGAAAATTGATTTTTTGGACTCTACCAAAAATGATTCAAAATGTCATTTGGATCGGGCCTCATGTTGAATAACCACTTTTTAAACCCTCACAGTGACCAAAATTGCCATTTTTACAGAGTTTTGCTTGCTCAAAATCTTCAATTTTGACCAATTTCAGGCACAGAAATGACTTTAAACACACTTATTATAGTTGAAAAAGTAATAATTCACATCTAACCGTCATTTAAAGTCGAAAGATTAAATGTTAAAATATCATCAATATTGACCATTTTTTCAACGTTCGACTGGTCCGGGGTCATCGTTTTTCATCAGAAAATTGATTTTTTGGACTCTACCAAAAATTATTCAAAATGTCATTTGGATCGGGCCTCATGTTGAATAACCACTTTTTAAACCCTACAAGTGACCAAAATTGCCATTTTTAAAGAGTTTTGCTTACTCAAAAGCTTCAAATTTGACCAATTTCAGGCACAGAAATGACTTTAAACATACTTATTCTAGTTGAAAAAGTAATAACTCACATCCAACCGTCATTTAAAGTCAAAAGACTAAATGTTAAAATTTCATCAATATTGACCATTTTTTCAACGTTCGACTGGTCCGGGGTCATCGTTTTTCATCAGAAAATTGATTTTTTGGACTCTACCAAAAATGATTCAAAATGTAATTTGGATCGGGCCTCTTGTTGAATAACCACTTTTTAAACCCTCACAGTGACCAAAATTGCCATTTTTACAGAGTTTTGCTTACTCAAAATCTTCAATTTTGACCAATTTCAGGCACAGAAATGACTTTAAACACACTTATTTTAGTTGAAAAAGTAACAACTCACATCCAACCGTCATTTAAAGTCAAAAGATTAAATGTTAAAATTTCATCAATATTGACCATTTTTTCAACGTTCGACTGGTCCGGGGTCATTGTTTTTCATCAGAAAATTGATTTTTTGGACGCTACCAAAAATGATTCAAAATGTCATTTGGATCGGGCCTCATGTTGAATAACCACTTTTTAAACCCTACAAGTGACCAAAATTGCCATTTTTACAGAGTTTTGCTTACTCAAAAGCTTCAAATTTGACCAATTTCAGGCACAGAAATGACTTTAAACACACTTATTTTAGTTGAAAAAGTAATAATTCACATCCAACCGTCATTTAAAGACAAAAGATAAAATGTTAAAATTTCATCAATATTGACCATTTTTTCAACGTTCGACTGGTCCGGTCATCGTTTTTCATCAGAAAATTGATTTTTTGGACTCTACCAAAAATGATTCAAAATGTCATTTGGATCGTGCCTCATGTTGAATAACCACTTTTTAAACCCTCACAGTGACCAAAATTGCCATTTTTACAGAGTTTTGCTTACTCAAAATCTTCAATTTTGACCAATTTCAGGCACAGAAATGACTTTAAACACACTTATTCTAGTTGAAAAAGTAATAACTCACATCCAACCGTCATTTAAAGTCAAAAGACTAAATGTTAAAATTTCATCAATATTGACCATTTTTTCAACGTTCGACTGGTCCGGGGTCATCGTTTTTCATCAGAAAATTGATTTTTTGGACTCTACCAAAAATGATTCAAAATGTCATTTGGATCGGGCCTCTTGTTGAATAACCACTTTTTAAACCCTCACAGTGACCAAAATTGCCATTTTTACAGAGTTTTGCTTACTCAAAATCTTCAATTTTGACCAATTTCAGGCACAGAAATGACTTTAAACACACTTATTTTAGTTGAAAAAGTAATAACTCACATCCAACCGTCATTTAAAGTCAAAAGATTAAATGTTAAAATTTCATCAATATTGACCATTTTTTCAACGTTCGACTGGTCCGGGGTCATCGTTTTTCATCAGAAAATTGATTTTTTGGACTCTACCAAAAATGATTCAAAATGTCATTTGGATCGGGCCTCATGTTGAATAACCACTTTTTAAACCCTCACAGTGACCAAAATTGCCATTTTTACAGAGTTTTGCTTACTCAAAATCTTCAATTTTGACCAATTTCAGGCACAGAAATGACTTTAAACACACTTATTTTAGTTGAAAAAGTAATAACTCACATCCAACCGTCATTTAAAGTCAAAAGATTAAATGTTAAAATTTCATCAATATTGACCATTTTTTCAACGTTCGACTGGTCCGGGGTCATCGTTTTTCATCAGAAAATGGATTTTTTGGACTCTACCAAAAATGTTTCAAAATGTCATTTGGATCGTGCCTCATGTTGAATAACCACTTTTTAAACTCTCACAGTGACCAAAATTGCCATTTTTACAGAGTTTTGCTTACTCAAAAGCTTCAATTTTGAACCATTTCAGGCACAGAAATGACTTTAAACACACTTATTTTAGTTGAAAAAGTAACAACTCACATCCAACCGTCATTTAAAGTCAAAATATTAAATGTTAAAATTTCATCAATATTGACCATTTTTTCAACGTTCGACTGGTCCGGGGTCATCGTTTTTCATCAGAAAATTGATTTTTTGGACTCTACCAAAAATGATTCAAAATGTAATTTGGATCGGGCCTCTTGTTGAATAACCACTTTTTAAACCCTCACAGTGACCAAAATTGCCATTTTTACAGAGTTTTGCTTACTCAAAATCTTCAATTTTGACCAATTTCAGGCACAGAAATGACTTTAAAAACACTTATTTTAGTTGAAAAAGTAACAACTCACATCCAACCGTCATTTAAAGTCAAAAGATTAAATGTTAAAATTTCACCAATATTGACCATTTTTTCAACGTTCGACTGGTCCGGGGTCATTGTTTTTCATCAGAAAATTGATTTTTTGGACGCTACCAAAAATGATTCAAAATGTCATTTGGATCGGGCCTCATGTTGAATAACCACTTTTTAAACCCTACAAGTGACCAAAATTGCCATTTTTACAGAGTTTTGCTTACTCAAAAGCTTCAAATTTGACCAATTTCAGGCACAGAAATGACTTTAAACACACTTATTTTAGTTGAAAAAGTAATAATTCACATCCAACCGTCATTTAAAGTCAAAAGATTAAATGTTAAAATTTCATCAATATTGACCATTTTTTCAACGTTCGACTGGTCCGGTCATCGTTTTTCATCAGAAAATTGATTTTTTGGACTCTACCAAAAATGATTCAAAATGTCATTTGGATCGGGCCTCATGTTGAATAACCACTTTTTAAACCCTCACAGTGACCAAAATTGCCATTTTTACAGAGTTTTGCTTACTCAAAATCTTCAATTTTGACCAATTTCAGGCACAGAAATGACTTTAAACACACTTATTTTAGTTGAAAAAGTAATAATTCACATCCAACCGTCATTTAAAGACAAAAGATAAAATGTTAAAATTTCATCAATATTGACCATTTTTTCAACGTTCGACTGGTCCGGTCATCGTTTTTCATCAGAAAATTGATTTTTTGGACTCTACCAAAAATGATTCAAAATGTCATTTGGATCGTGCCTCATGTTGAATAACCACTTTTTAAACCCTCACAGTGACCAAAATTGCCATTTTTACAGAGTTTTGCTTACTCAAAATCTTCAATTTTGACCAATTTCAGGCACAGAAATGACTTTAAACACACTTATTCTAGTTGAAAAAGTAATAACTCACATCCAACCGTCATTTAAAGTCAAAAGACTAAATGTTAAAATTTCATCAATATTGACCATTTTTTCAACGTTCGACTGGTCCGGGGTCATCGTTTTTCATCAGAAAATTGATTTTTTGGACTCTACCAAAAATGATTCAAAATGTCATTTGGATCGGGCCTCTTGTTGAATAACCACTTTTTAAACCCTCACAGTGACCAAAATTGCCATTTTTACAGAGTTTTGCTTACTCAAAATCTTCAATTTTGACCAATTTCAGGCACAGAAATGACTTTAAACACACTTATTTTAGTTGAAAAAGTAATAACTCACATCCAACCGTCATTTAAAGTCAAAAGATTAAATGTTAAAATTTCATCAATATTGACCATTTTTTCAACGTTCGACTGGTCCGGGGTCATCGTTTTTCATCAGAAAATTGATTTTTTGGACTCTACCAAAAATGATTCAAAATGTCATTTGGATCGGGCCTCATGTTGAATAACCACTTTTTAAACCCTCACAGTGACCAAAATTGCCATTTTTACAGAGTTTTGCTTACTCAAAATCTTCAATTTTGACCAATTTCAGGCACAGAAATGACTTTAAACACACTTATTTTAGTTGAAAAAGTAATAACTCACATCCAACCGTCATTTAAAGTCAAAAGATTAAATGTTAAAATTTCATCAATATTGACCATTTTTTCAACGTTCGACTGGTCCGGGGTCATCGTTTTTCATCAGAAAATGGATTTTTTGGACTCTACCAAAAATGTTTCAAAATGTCATTTGGATCGTGCCTCATGTTGAATAACCACTTTTTAAACTCTCACAGTGACCAAAATTGCCATTTTTACAGAGTTTTGCTTACTCAAAAGCTTCAATTTTGAACCATTTCAGGCACAGAAATGACTTTAAACACACTTATTTTAGTTGAAAAAGTAACAACTCACATCCAACCGTCATTTAAAGTCAAAATATTAAATGTTAAAATTTCATCAATATTGACCATTTTTTCAACGTTCGACTGGTCCGGGGTCATCGTTTTTCATCAGAAAATTGATTTTTTGGACTCTACCAAAAATGATTCAAAATGTAATTTGGATCGGGCCTCTTGTTGAATAACCACTTTTTAAACCCTCACAGTGACCAAAATTGCCATTTTTACAGAGTTTTGCTTACTCAAAATCTTCAATTTTGACCAATTTCAGGCACAGAAATGACTTTAAAAACACTTATTTTAGTTGAAAAAGTAACAACTCACATCCAACCGTCATTTAAAGTCAAAAGATTAAATGTTAAAATTTCACCAATATTGACCATTTTTTCAACGTTCGACTGGTCCGGGGTCATTGTTTTTCATCAGAAAATTGATTTTTTGGACGCTACCAAAAATGATTCAAAATGTCATTTGGATCGGGCCTCATGTTGAATAACCACTTTTTAAACCCTACAAGTGACCAAAATTGCCATTTTTACAGAGTTTTGCTTACTCAAAAGCTTCAAATTTGACCAATTTCAGGCACAGAAATGACTTTAAACACACTTATTTTAGTTGAAAAAGTAATAATTCACATCCAACCGTCATTTAAAGTCAAAAGATTAAATGTTAAAATTTCATCAATATTGACCATTTTTTCAACGTTCGACTGGTCCGGTCATCGTTTTTCATCAGAAAATTGATTTTTTGGACTCTACCAAAAATGATTCAAAATGTCATTTGGATCGCGCCTCATGTTGAATAACCACTTTTTAAACCCTCACAGTGACCAAAATTGCCATTTTTACAGAGTTTTGCTTACTCAAAATCTTCAATTTTGACCAATTTCAGGCACAGAAATGACTTTAAACACACTTATTCTAGTTGAAAAAGTAATAACTCACATCCAACCGTCATTTAAAGTCAAAAGACTAAATGTTAAAATTTCATCAATATTGACCATTTTTTCAACGTTCGACTGGTCCGGTCATCGTTTTTCATCAGAAAATTGATTTTTTGGACTCTACCAAAAATGATTCAAAATGTAATTTGGATCGTGCCTCATGTTGAATAACCACTTTTTAAACCCTCACAGTGACCAAAATTGCCATTTTTACAGAGTTTTGCTTGCTCAAAATCTTCAATTTTGACCAATTTCAGGCACAGAAATGACTTTAAACACACTTATTTTAGTTGAAAAAGTAATAACTCACATCCAACCGTCATTTAAAGTCAAAAGATTAAATGTTAAAATTTCATCAATATTGACCATTTTTTCAACGTTCGTCGTTTTTCATCAGAAAATTGATTTTTTGGACTCTACCAAAAATGATTCAAAATGTCATTTGGATCGTGCCTCATGTTGAATAACCACTTTTTAAACCCTCACAGTGACCAAAATTGCCATTTTTACAGAGTTTTGCTTACTCAAAATCTTCAATTTTGACCAATTTCAGGCACAGAAATGACTTTAAACACACTTATTTTAGTTGAAAAAGTAATAATTCACATCCAACCGTCATTTAAAGTCAAAAGATTAAATGTTAAAATTTCATCAATATTGACCATATTTTCAACGTTCGACTGGTCCGGGGTCATCGTTTTTCATCAGAAAATTGATTTTTTGGACTCTACCAAAAATGATTCAAAATGTCATTTGGATCGGGCCTCATGTTGAATAACCACTTTTTAAACCCTCACAGTGACCAAAATTGCCATTTTTACAGAGTTTTGCTTGCTCAAAATCTTCAATTTTGACCAATTTCAGGCACAGAAATGACTTTAAACACACTTATTATAGTTGAAAAAGTAATAATTCACATCTAACCGTCATTTAAAGTCGAAAGATTAAATGTTAAAATATCATCAATATTGACCATTTTTTCAACGTTCGACTGGTCCGGGGTCATCGTTTTTCATCAGAAAATTGATTTTTTGGACTCTACCAAAAATTATTCAAAATGTCATTTGGATCGGGCCTCATGTTGAATAACCACTTTTTAAACCCTACAAGTGACCAAAATTGCCATTTTTAAAGAGTTTTGCTTACTCAAAAGCTTCAAATTTGACCAATTTCAGGCACAGAAATGACTTTAAACATACTTATTCTAGTTGAAAAAGTAATAACTCACATCCAACCGTCATTTAAAGTCAAAAGACTAAATGTTAAAATTTCATCAATATTGACCATTTTTTCAACGTTCGACTGGTCCGGGGTCATCGTTTTTCATCAGAAAATTGATTTTTTGGACTCTACCAAAAATGATTCAAAATGTCATTTGGATCGGGCCTCTTGTTGAATAACCACTTTTTAAACCCTCACAGTGACCAAAATTGCCATTTTTACAGAGTTTTGCTTACTCAAAATCTTCAATTTTGACCAATTTCAGGCACAGAAATGACTTTAAACACACTTATTTTAGTTGAAAAAGTAATAACTCACATCCAACCGTCATTTAAAGTCAAAAGATTAAATGTTAAAATTTCATCAATATTGACCATTTTTTCAACGTTCGACTGGTCCGGGGTCATCGTTTTTCATCAGAAAATTGATTTTTTGGACTCTACCAAAAATGATTCAAAATGTCATTTGGATCGGGCCTCATGTTGAATAACCACTTTTTAAACCCTCACAGTGACCAAAATTGCCATTTTTACAGAGTTTTGCTTACTCAAAATCTTCAATTTTGACCAATTTCAGGCACAGAAATGACTTTAAACACACTTATTTTAGTTGAAAAAGTAACAACTCACATCCAACCGTCATTTAAAGTCAAAAGATTAAATGTTAAAATTTCATCAATATTGACCATTTTTTCAACGTTCGACTGGTCCGGGGTCATTGTTTTTCATCAGAAAATTGATTTTTTGGACGCTACCAAAAATGATTCAAAATGTCATTTGGATCGGGCCTCATGTTGAATAACCACTTTTTAAACCCTACAAGTGACCAAAATTGCCATTTTTACAGAGTTTTGCTTACTCAAAAGCTTCAAATTTGACCAATTTCAGGCACAGAAATGACTTTAAACACACTTATTTTAGTTGAAAAAGTAATAATTCACATCCAACCGTCATTTAAAGTCAAAAGATTAAATGTTAAAATTTCATCAATATTGACCATTTTTTCAACGTTCGACTGGTCCGGTCATCGTTTTTCATCAGAAAATTGATTTTTTGGACTCTACCAAAAATGATTCAAAATGTCATTTGGATCGTGCCTCATGTTGAATAACCACTTTTTAAACCCTCACAGTGACCAAAATTGCCATTTTTACAGAGTTTTGCTTACTCAAAATCTTCAATTTTGACCAATTTCAGGCACAGAAATGACTTTAAACACACTTATTTTAGTTGAAAAAGTAATAATTCACATCCAACCGTCATTTAAAGTCAAAAGATTAAATGTTAAAATTTCATCAATATTGACCATATTTTCAACGTTCGACTGGTCCGGGGTCATTGTTTTTCATCAGAAAATTGATTTTTTGGACTCTACCAAAAATGATTCAAAATGTCATTTGGATCGGGCCTCATGTTGAATAACCACTTTTTAAACCCTCACAGTGACCAAAATTGCCATTTTTACAGAGTTTTGCTTACTCAAAATCTTCAATTTTGACCAATTTCAGGCACAGAAATGACTTTAAACACACTTATTTTAGTTGAAAAAGTAATAACTCACATCCAACCGTCATTTAAAGTCAAAAGATTAAATGTTAAAATTTCATCAATATTGACCATTTTTTCAACGTTCGACTGGTCCGGGGTCATCGTTTTTCATCAGAAAATGGATTTTTTGGACTCTACCAAAAATGTTTCAAAATGTCATTTGGATCGTGCCTCATGTTGAATAACCACTTTTTAAACTCTCACAGTGACCAAAATTGCCATTTTTACAGAGTTTTGCTTACTCAAAAGCTTCAATTTTGAACCATTTCAGGCACAGAAATGACTTTAAACACACTTATTTTAGTTGAAAAAGTAATAATTCACATCCAACCGTCATTTAAAGTCAAAAGATTAAATGTTAAAATTTCATCAATATTGACCATATTTTCAACGTTCGACTGGTCCGGGGTCATTGTTTTTCATCAGAAAATTGATTTTTTGGACTCTACCAAAAATGATTCAAAATGTCATTTGGATCGGGCCTCATGTTGAATAACCACTTTTTAAACCCTCACAGTGACCAAAATTGCCATTTTTACAGAGTTTTGCTTACTCAAAATCTTCAATTTTGACCAATTTCAGGCACAGAAATGACTTTAAACACACTTATTTTAGTTGAAAAAGTAATAACTCACATCCAACCGTCATTTAAAGTCAAAAGATTAAATGTTAAAATTTCATCAATATTGACCATTTTTTCAACGTTCGACTGGTCCGGGGTCATCGTTTTTCATCAGAAAATGGATTTTTTGGACTCTACCAAAAATGTTTCAAAATGTCATTTGGATCGTGCCTCATGTTGAATAACCACTTTTTAAACTCTCACAGTGACCAAAATTGCCATTTTTACAGAGTTTTGCTTACTCAAAAGCTTCAATTTTGAACCATTTCAGGCACAGAAATGACTTTAAACACACTTATTTTAGTTGAAAAAGTAACAACTCACATCCAACCGTCATTTAAAGTCAAAAGATTAAATGTTAAAATTTCATCAATATTGACCATTTTTTCAACGTTCGACTGGTCCGGTCATCGTTTTTCATCAGAAAATTGATTTTTTGGACTCTACCAAAAATGATTCAAAATGTCATTTGGATCGTGCCTCATGTTGAATAACCACTTTTTAAACCCTCACAGTGACCAAAATTGCCATTTTTACAGAGTTTTGCTTACTCAAAATCTTCAATTTTGACCAATTTCAGGCACAGAAATGACTTTAAACACACTTATTTTAGTTGAAAAAGTAATAATTCACATCCAACCGTCATTTAAAGTCAAAAGATTAAATGTTAAAATTTCATCAATATTGACCATATTTTCAACGTTCGACTGGTCCGGGGTCATTGTTTTTCATCAGAAAATTGATTTTTTGGACTCTACCAAAAATGATTCAAAATGTCATTTGGATCGGGCCTCATGTTGAATAACCACTTTTTAAACCCTCACAGTGACCAAAATTGCCATTTTTACAGAGTTTTGCTTACTCAAAATCTTCAATTTTGACCAATTTCAGGCACAGAAATGACTTTAAACACACTTATTTTAGTTGAAAAAGTAATAACTCACATCCAACCGTCATTTAAAGTCAAAAGATTAAATGTTAAAATTTCATCAATATTGACCATTTTTTCAACGTTCGACTGGTCCGGGGTCATCGTTTTTCATCAGAAAATGGATTTTTTGGACTCTACCAAAAATGTTTCAAAATGTCATTTGGATCGTGCCTCATGTTGAATAACCACTTTTTAAACTCTCACAGTGACCAAAATTGCCATTTTTACAGAGTTTTGCTTACTCAAAAGCTTCAATTTTGAACCATTTCAGGCACAGAAATGACTTTAAACACACTTATTTTAGTTGAAAAAGTAACAACTCACATCCAACCGTCATTTAAAGTCAAAAGATTAAATGTTAAAATTTCATCAATATTGACCATTTTTTCAACGTTCGACTGGTCCGGGGTCATTGTTTTTCATCAGAAAATTGATTTTTTGGACGCTACCAAAAATGATTCAAAATGTCATTTGGATCGGGCCTCATGTTGAATAACCACTTTTTAAACCCTACAAGTGACCAAAATTGCCATTTTTACAGAGTTTTGCTTACTCAAAAGCTTCAAATTTGACCAATTTCAGGCACAGAAATGACTTTAAACACACTTATTTTAGTTGAAAAAGTAATAATTCACATCCAACCGTCATTTAAAGTCAAAAGATTAAATGTTAAAATTTCATCAATATTGACCATTTTTTCAACGTTCGACTGGTCCGGTCATCGTTTTTCATCAGAAAATTGATTTTTTGGACTCTACCAAAAATGATTCAAAATGTCATTTGGATCGTGCCTCATGTTGAATAACCACTTTTTAAACCCTCACAGTGACCAAAATTGCCATTTTTACAGAGTTTTGCTTACTCAAAATCTTCAATTTTGACCAATTTCAGGCACAGAAATGACTTTAAACACACTTATTTTAGTTGAAAAAGTAATAATTCACATCCAACCGTCATTTAAAGTCAAAAGATTAAATGTTAAAATTTCATCAATATTGACCATATTTTCAACGTTCGACTGGTCCGGGGTCATTGTTTTTCATCAGAAAATTGATTTTTTGGACTCTACCAAAAATGATTCAAAATGTCATTTGGATCGGGCCTCATATTGAATAACCACTTTTTAAACCCTAACAGTGACCAAAATTGCCATTTTTACAGAGTTTTGCTTACTCAAAATCTTCAATTTTGACCAATTTCAGGCACAGAAATGACTTTAAACACACTTATTTTAGTTGAAAAAGTAACAACTCACATCCAACCGTCATTTAAAGTCAAAAGATTAAATGTTAAAATTTCATCAATATTGACCATTTTTTCAACGTTCGACTGGTCCGGGGTCATTGTTTTTCATCAGAAAATTGATTTTTTGGACGCTACCAAAAATGATTCAAAATGTCATTTGGATCGGGCCTCATGTTGAATAACCACTTTTTAAACCCTACAAGTGACCAAAATTGCCATTTTTACAGAGTTTTGCTTACTCAAAAGCTTCAAATTTGACCAATTTCAGGCACAGAAATGACTTTAAACACACTTATTTTAGTTGAAAAAGTAATAATTCACATCCAACCGTCATTTAAAGTCAAAAGATTAAATGTTAAAATTTCATCAATATTGACCATTTTTTCAACGTTCGACTGGTCCGGTCATCGTTTTTCATCAGAAAATTGATTTTTTGGACTCTACCAAAAATGATTCAAAATGTCATTTGGATCGTGCCTCATGTTGAATAACCACTTTTTAAACCCTCACAGTGACCAAAATTGCCATTTTTACAGAGTTTTGCTTACTCAAAATCTTCAATTTTGACCAATTTCAGGCACAGAAATGACTTTAAACACACTTATTTTAGTTGAAAAAGTAATAATTCACATCCAACCGTCATTTAAAGTCAAAAGATTAAATGTTAAAATTTCATCAATATTGACCATATTTTCAACGTTCGACTGGTCCGGGGTCATTGTTTTTCATCAGAAAATGGATTTTTTGGACTCTACCAAAAATGATTCAAAATGTCATTTGGATCGGGCCTCATATTGAATAACCACTTTTTAAACCCTAACAGTGACCAAAATTGCCATTTTTACAGAGTTTTGCTTACTCAAAAGCTTCAAATTTGACCAATTTCAGGCACAGAAATGACTTTAAACACACTTATTTTAGTTGAAAAAGTAATAATTCACATCCAACCGTCATTTAAACTCAAAAGATTAAATGTTAAAATTTCATCAATATTGACCATTTTTTCAACGTTCCACTGGTCCGGGTCATTGTTTTTCATCAGAAAATTGATTTTTTGGACTCTACCAAAAATGATTCAAAATGTAATTTGGATCGTGCCTCATGTTGAATAACCACTTTTTAAACCCTCACAGTGACCAAAATTGCCATTTTTACAGAGTTTTGCTTGCTCAAAATCTTCAATTTTGACCAATTTCAGGCACAGAAATGACTTTAAACACACTTATTTTAGTTGAAAAAGTAATAACTCACATCCAACCGTCATTTAAAGTCAAAAGATTAAATGTTAAAATTTCATCAATATTGACCATTTTTTCAACGTTCGTCGTTTTTCATCAGAAAATTGATTTTTTGGACTCTACCAAAAATGATTCAAAATGTCATTTGGATCGTGCCTCATGTTGAATAACCACTTTTTAAACCCTCACAGTGACCAAAATTGCCATTTTTACAGAGTTTTGCTTACTCAAAATCTTCAATTTTGACCAATTTCAGGCACAGAAATGACTTTAAACACACTTATTTTAGTTGAAAAAGTAATAATTCACATCCAACCGTCATTTAAAGTCAAAAGATTAAATGTTAAAATTTCATCAATATTGACCATATTTTCAACGTTCGACTGGTCCGGGGTCATCGTTTTTCATCAGAAAATTGATTTTTTGGACTCTACCAAAAATTATTCAAAATGTCATTTGGATCGGGCCTCATGTTGAATAACCACTTTTTAAACCCTACAAGTGACCAAAATTGCCATTTTTAAAGAGTTTTGCTTACTCAAAAGCTTCAAATTTGACCAATTTCAGGCACAGAAATGACTTTAAACATACTTATTCTAGTTGAAAAAGTAATAACTCACATCCAACCGTCATTTAAAGTCAAAAGACTAAATGTTAAAATTTCATCAATATTGACCATTTTTTCAACGTTCGACTGGTCCGGGGTCATCGTTTTTCATCAGAAAATTGATTTTTTGGACTCTACCAAAAATGATTCAAAATGTAATTTGGATCGGGCCTCTTGTTGAATAACCACTTTTTAAACCCTCACAGTGACCAAAATTGCCATTTTTACAGAGTTTTGCTTACTCAAAATCTTCAATTTTGACCAATTTCAGGCACAGAAATGACTTTAAACACACTTATTTTAGTTGAAAAAGTAACAACTCACATCCAACCGTCATTTAAAGTCAAAAGATTAAATGTTAAAATTTCATCAATATTGACCATTTTTTCAACGTTCGACTGGTCCGGGGTCATTGTTTTTCATCAGAAAATTGATTTTTTGGACGCTACCAAAAATGATTCAAAATGTCATTTGGATCGGGCCTCATGTTGAATAACCACTTTTTAAACCCTACAAGTGACCAAAATTGCCATTTTTACAGAGTTTTGCTTACTCAAAAGCTTCAAATTTGACCAATTTCAGGCACAGAAATGACTTTAAACACACTTATTTTAGTTGAAAAAGTAATAATTCACATCCAACCGTCATTTAAAGACAAAAGATAAAATGTTAAAATTTCATCAATATTGACCATTTTTTCAACGTTCGACTGGTCCGGTCATCGTTTTTCATCAGAAAATTGATTTTTTGGACTCTACCAAAAATGATTCAAAATGTCATTTGGATCGTGCCTCATGTTGAATAACCACTTTTTAAACCCTCACAGTGACCAAAATTGCCATTTTTACAGAGTTTTGCTTACTCAAAATCTTCAATTTTGACCAATTTCAGGCACAGAAATGACTTTAAACACACTTATTCTAGTTGAAAAAGTAATAACTCACATCCAACCGTCATTTAAAGTCAAAAGACTAAATGTTAAAATTTCATCAATATTGACCATTTTTTCAACGTTCGACTGGTCCGGGGTCATCGTTTTTCATCAGAAAATTGATTTTTTGGACTCTACCAAAAATGATTCAAAATGTCATTTGGATCGGGCCTCATGTTGAATAACCACTTTTTAAACCCTCACAGTGACCAAAATTGCCATTTTTACAGAGTTTTGCTTACTCAAAATCTTCAATTTTGACCAATTTCAGGCACAGAAATGACTTTAAACACACTTATTTTAGTTGAAAAAGTAATAACTCACATCCAACCGTCATTTAAAGTCAAAAGATTAAATGTTAAAATTTCATCAATATTGACCATTTTTTCAACGTTCGACTGGTCCGGGGTCATCGTTTTTCATCAGAAAATGGATTTTTTGGACTCTACCAAAAATGTTTCAAAATGTCATTTGGATCGTGCCTCATGTTGAATAACCACTTTTTAAACTCTCACAGTGACCAAAATTGCCATTTTTACAGAGTTTTGCTTACTCAAAAGCTTCAATTTTGAACCATTTCAGGCACAGAAATGACTTTAAACACACTTATTTTAGTTGAAAAAGTAACAACTCACATCCAACCGTCATTTAAAGTCAAAATATTAAATGTTAAAATTTCATCAATATTGACCATTTTTTCAACGTTCGACTGGTCCGGGGTCATCGTTTTTCATCAGAAAATTGATTTTTTGGACTCTACCAAAAATGATTCAAAATGTAATTTGGATCGGGCCTCTTGTTGAATAACCACTTTTTAAACCCTCACAGTGACCAAAATTGCCATTTTTACAGAGTTTTGCTTACTCAAAATCTTCAATTTTGACCAATTTCAGGCACAGAAATGACTTTAAACACACTTATTTTAGTTGAAAAAGTAACAACTCACATCCAACCGTCATTTAAAGTCAAAAGATTAAATGTTAAAATTTCATCAATATTGACCATTTTTTCAACGTTCGACTGGTCCGGGGTCATTGTTTTTCATCAGAAAATTGATTTTTTGGACGCTACCAAAAATGATTCAAAATGTCATTTGGATCGGGCCTCATGTTGAATAACCACTTTTTAAACCCTACAAGTGACCAAAATTTCCATTTTTACAGAGTTTTGCTTACTCAAAAGCTTCAAATTTGACCAATTTCAGGCACAGAAATGACTTTAAACACACTTATTTTAGTTGAAAAAGTAATAATTCACATCCAACCGTCATTTAAAGTCAAAAGATTAAATGTTAAAATTTCATCAATATTGACCATTTTTTCAACGTTCGACTGGTCCGGTCATCGTTTTTCATCAGAAAATTGATTTTTTGGACTCTACCAAAAATGATTCAAAATGTCATTTGGATCGTGCCTCATGTTGAATAACCACTTTTTAAACCCTCACAGTGACCAAAATTGCCATTTTTACAGAGTTTTGCTTACTCAAAATCTTCAATTTTGACCAATTTCAGGCACAGAAATGACTTTAAACACACTTATTCTAGTTGAAAAAGTAATAACTCACATCCAACCGTCATTTAAAGTCAAAAGACTAAATGTTAAAATTTCATCAATATTGACCATTTTTTCAACGTTCGACTGGTCCGGTCATCGTTTTTCATCAGAAAATTGATTTTTTGGACTCTACCAAAAATGATTCAAAATGTAATTTGGATCGTGCCTCATGTTGAATAACCACTTTTTAAACCCTCACAGTGACCAAAATTGCCATTTTTACAGAGTTTTGCTTGCTCAAAATCTTCAATTTTGACCAATTTCAGGCACAGAAATGACTTTAAACACACTTATTTTAGTTGAAAAAGTAATAACTCACATCCAACCGTCATTTAAAGTCAAAAGATTAAATGTTAAAATTTCATCAATATTGACCATTTTTTCAACGTTCGTCGTTTTTCATCAGAAAATTGATTTTTTGGACTCTACCAAAAATGATTCAAAATGTCATTTGGATCGTGCCTCATGTTGAATAACCACTTTTTAAACCCTCACAGTGACCAAAATTGCCATTTTTACAGAGTTTTGCTTACTCAAAATCTTCAATTTTGACCAATTTCAGGCACAGAAATGACTTTAAACACACTTATTTTAGTTGAAAAAGTAATAATTCACATCCAACCGTCATTTAAAGTCAAAAGATTAAATGTTAAAATTTCATCAATATTGACCATATTTTCAACGTTCGACTGGTCCGGGGTCATCGTTTTTCATCAGAAAATTGATTTTTTGGACTCTACCAAAAATGATTCAAAATGTCATTTGGATCGGGCCTCATGTTGAATAACCACTTTTTAAACCCTCACAGTGACCAAAATTGCCATTTTTACAGAGTTTTGCTTGCTCAAAATCTTCAATTTTGACCAATTTCAGGCACAGAAATGACTTTAAACACACTTATTATAGTTGAAAAAGTAATAATTCACATCTAACCGTCATTTAAAGTCGAAAGATTAAATGTTAAAATATCATCAATATTGACCATTTTTTCAACGTTCGACTGGTCCGGGGTCATCGTTTTTCATCAGAAAATTGATTTTTTGGACTCTACCAAAAATTATTCAAAATGTCATTTGGATCGGGCCTCATGTTGAATAACCACTTTTTAAACCCTACAAGTGACCAAAATTGCCATTTTTAAAGAGTTTTGCTTACTCAAAAGCTTCAAATTTGACCAATTTCAGGCACAGAAATGACTTTAAACATACTTATTCTAGTTGAAAAAGTAATAACTCACATCCAACCGTCATTTAAAGTCAAAAGACTAAATGTTAAAATTTCATCAATATTGACCATTTTTTCAACGTTCGACTGGTCCGGGGTCATCGTTTTTCATCAGAAAATTGATTTTTTGGACTCTACCAAAAATGATTCAAAATGTCATTTGGATCGGGCCTCTTGTTGAATAACCACTTTTTAAACCCTCACAGTGACCAAAATTGCCATTTTTACAGAGTTTTGCTTACTCAAAATCTTCAATTTTGACCAATTTCAGGCACAGAAATGACTTTAAACACACTTATTTTAGTTGAAAAAGTAATAACTCACATCCAACCGTCATTTAAAGTCAAAAGATTAAATGTTAAAATTTCATCAATATTGACCATTTTTTCAACGTTCGACTGGTCCGGGGTCATCGTTTTTCATCAGAAAATTGATTTTTTGGACTCTACCAAAAATGATTCAAAATGTCATTTGGATCGGGCCTCATGTTGAATAACCACTTTTTAAACCCTCACAGTGACCAAAATTGCCATTTTTACAGAGTTTTGCTTACTCAAAATCTTCAATTTTGACCAATTTCAGGCACAGAAATGACTTTAAACACACTTATTTTAGTTGAAAAAGTAATAACTCACATCCAACCGTCATTTAAAGTCAAAAGATTAAATGTTAAAATTTCATCAATATT
Organism: Lissotriton vulgaris; assembly: GCF_964263255.1. Lineage (NCBI taxonomy): Eukaryota > Metazoa > Chordata > Amphibia > Caudata > Salamandridae > Lissotriton > Lissotriton vulgaris. The sequence continues at coordinate 34,539 of NW_028244860.1, forward strand.
GACCAATTTTTCAACGTTCGACTGGTCCGGGGTCATCGTTTTTCATCAGAAAATGGATTTTTTGGACTCTACCAAAAATGTTTCAAAATGTCATTTGGATCGTGCCTCATGTTGAATAACCACTTTTTAAACTCTCACAGTGACCAAAATTGCCATTTTTACAGAGTTTTGCTTACTCAAAAGCTTCAATTTTGAACCATTTCAGGCACAGAAATGACTTTAAACACACTTATTTTAGTTGAAAAAGTAACAACTCACATCCAACCGTCATTTAAAGTCAAAATATTAAATGTTAAAATTTCATCAATATTGACCATTTTTTCAACGTTCGACTGGTCCGGGGTCATCGTTTTTCATCAGAAAATTGATTTTTTGGACTCTACCAAAAATTATTCAAAATGTCATTTGGATCGGGCCTCATGTTGAATAACCACTTTTTAAACCCTACAAGTGACCAAAATTGCCATTTTTAAAGAGTTTTGCTTACTCAAAAGCTTCAAATTTGACCAATTTCAGGCACAGAAATGACTTTAAACATACTTATTCTAGTTGAAAAAGTAATAACTCACATCCAACCGTCATTTAAAGTCAAAAGACTAAATGTTAAAATTTCATCAATATTGACCATTTTTTCAACGTTCGACTGGTCCGGGGTCATCGTTTTTCATCAGAAAATTGATTTTTTGGACTCTACCAAAAATGATTCAAAATGTCATTTGGATCGGGCCTCTTGTTGAATAACCACTTTTTAAACCCTCACAGTGACCAAAATTGCCATTTTTACAGAGTTTTGCTTACTCAAAATCTTCAATTTTGACCAATTTCAGGCACAGAAATGACTTTAAACACACTTATTTTAGTTGAAAAAGTAATAACTCACATCCAACCGTCATTTAAAGTCAAAAGATTAAATGTTAAAATTTCATCAATATTGACCATTTTTTCAACGTTCGACTGGTCCGGGGTCATCGTTTTTCATCAGAAAATTGATTTTTTGGACTCTACCAAAAATGATTCAAAATGTAATTTGGATCGGGCCTCTTGTTGAATAACCACTTTTTAAACCCTCACAGTGATCAAAATTGCCATTTTTACAGAGTTTTGCTTACTCAAAATCTTCATTTTTGACCAATTTCAGGCACAGAAATGACTTTAAACACACTTATTTTAGTTGAAAAAGTAACAACTCACATCCAACCGTCATTTAAAGTCAAAAGATTAAATGTTAAAATTTCATCAATATTGACCATTTTTTCAACGTTCGACTGGTCCGGGGTCATTGTTTTTCATCAGAAAATTGATTTTTTGGACGCTACCAAAAATGATTCAAAATGTCATTTGGATCGGGCCTCATGTTGAATAACCACTTTTTAAACCCTACAAGTGACCAAAATTGCCATTTTTACAGAGTTTTGCTTACTCAAAAGCTTCAAATTTGACCAATTTCAGGCACAGAAATGACTTTAAACACACTTATTTTAGTTGAAAAAGTAATAATTCACATCCAACCGTCATTTAAAGTCAAAAGATTAAATGTTAAAATTTCATCAATATTGACCATTTTTTCAACGTTCGACTGGTCCGGTCATCGTTTTTCATCAGAAAATTGATTTTTTGGACTCTACCAAAAATGATTCAAAATGTCATTTGGATCGTGCCTCATGTTGAATAACCACTTTTTAAACCCTCACAGTGACCAAAATTGCCATTTTTACAGAGTTTTGCTTACTCAAAATCTTCAATTTTGACCAATTTCAGGCACAGAAATGACTTTAAACACACTTATTTTAGTTGAAAAAGTAATAATTCACATCCAACCGTCATTTAAAGTCAAAAGATTAAATGTTAAAATTTCATCAATATTGACCATATTTTCAACGTTCGACTGGTCCGGGGTCATTGTTTTTCATCAGAAAATTGATTTTTTGGACTCTACCAAAAATGATTCAAAATGTCATTTGGATCGGGCCTCATGTTGAATAACCACTTTTTAAACCCTCACAGTGACCAAAATTGCCATTTTTACAGAGTTTTGCTTACTCAAAATCTTCAATTTTGACCAATTTCAGGCACAGAAATGACTTTAAACACACTTATTTTAGTTGAAAAAGTAATAACTCACATCCAACCGTCATTTAAAGTCAAAAGATTAAATGTTAAAATTTCATCAATATTGACCATTTTTTCAACGTTCGACTGGTCCGGGGTCATCGTTTTTCATCAGAAAATGGATTTTTTGGACTCTACCAAAAATGTTTCAAAATGTCATTTGGATCGTGCCTCATGTTGAATAACCACTTTTTAAACTCTCACAGTGACCAAAATTGCCATTTTTACAGAGTTTTGCTTACTCAAAAGCTTCAATTTTGAACCATTTCAGGCACAGAAATGACTTTAAACACACTTATTTTAGTTGAAAAAGTAACAACTCACATCCAACCGTCATTTAAAGTCAAAATATTAAATGTTAAAATTTCATCAATATTGACCATTTTTTCAACGTTCGACTGGTCCGGGGTCATCGTTTTTCATCAGAAAATTGATTTTTTGGACTCTACCAAAAATGATTCAAAATGTAATTTGGATCGGGCCTCTTGTTGAATAACCACTTTTTAAACCCTCACAGTGACCAAAATTGCCATTTTTACAGAGTTTTGCTTACTCAAAATCTTCAATTTTGACCAATTTCAGGCACAGAAATGACTTTAAACACACTTATTTTAGTTGAAAAAGTAACAACTCACATCCAACCGTCATTTAAAGTCAAAAGATTAAATGTTAAAATTTCATCAATATTGACCATTTTTTCAACGTTCGACTGGTCCGGGGTCATTGTTTTTCATCAGAAAATTGATTTTTTGGACGCTACCAAAAATGATTCAAAATGTCATTTGGATCGGGCCTCATGTTGAATAACCACTTTTTAAACCCTACAAGTGACCAAAATTGCCATTTTTACAGAGTTTTGCTTACTCAAAAGCTTCAAATTTGACCAATTTCAGGCACAGAAATGACTTTAAACACACTTATTTTAGTTGAAAAAGTAATAATTCACATCCAACCGTCATTTAAAGTCAAAAGATTAAATGTTAAAATTTCATCAATATTGACCATTTTTTCAACGTTCGACTGGTCCGGTCATCGTTTTTCATCAGAAAATTGATTTTTTGGACTCTACCAAAAATGATTCAAAATGTCATTTGGATCGTGCCTCATGTTGAATAACCACTTTTTAAACCCTCACAGTGACCAAAATTGCCATTTTTACAGAGTTTTGCTTACTCAAAATCTTCAATTTTGACCAATTTCAGGCACAGAAATGACTTTAAACACACTTATTTTAGTTGAAAAAGTAATAATTCACATCCAACCGTCATTTAAAGTCAAAAGATTAAATGTTAAAATTTCATCAATATTGACCATATTTTCAACGTTCGACTGGTCCGGGGTCATTGTTTTTCATCAGAAAATTGTTTTTTTGGACTCTACCAAAAATGATTCAAAATGTCATTTGGATCGGGCCTCATATTGAATAACCACTTTTTAAACCCTAACAGTGACCAAAATTGCCATTTTTACAGAGTTTTGCTTACTCAAAAGCTTCAAATTTGACCAATTTCAGGCACAGAAATGACTTTAAACACACTTATTTTAGTTGAAAAAGTAATAATTCACATCCAACCGTCATTTAAACTCAAAAGATTAAATGTTAAAATTTCATCAATATTGACCATTTTTTCAACGTTCCACTGGTCCGGGTCATCGTTTTTCATCAGAAAATTGATTTTTTGGACTCTACCAAAAATGATTCAAAATGTAATTTGGATCGTGCCTCATGTTGAATAACCACTTTTTAAACCCTCACAGTGACCAAAATTGCCATTTTTACAGAGTTTTGCTTGCTCAAAATCTTCAATTTTTACCAATTTCAGGCACAGAAATGACTTTAAACACACTTATTTTAGTTGAAAAAGTAATAACTCACATCCAACCGTCATTTAAAGTCAAAAGATTAAATGTTAAAATTTCATCAATATTGACCATTTTTTCAACGTTCGTCGTTTTTCATCAGAAAATTGATTTTTTGGACTCTACCAAAAATGATTCAAAATGTCATTTGGATCGTGCCTCATGTTGAATAACCACTTTTTAAACCCTCACAGTGACCAAAATTGCCATTTTTACAGAGTTTTGCTTACTCAAAATCTTCAATTTTGACCAATTTCAGGCACAGAAATGACTTTAAACACACTTATTTTAGTTGAAAAAGTAATAATTCACATCCAACCGTCATTTAAAGTCAAAAGATTAAATGTTAAAATTTCATCAATATTGACCATATTTTCAACGTTCGACTGGTCCGGGGTCATCGTTTTTCATCAGAAAATTGATTTTTTGGACTCTACCAAAAATGATTCAAAATGTCATTTGGATCGGGCCTCATGTTGAATAACCACTTTTTAAACCCTCACAGTGACCAAAATTGCCATTTTTACAGAGTTTTGCTTGCTCAAAATCTTCAATTTTGACCAATTTCAGGCACAGAAATGACTTTAAACACACTTATTATAGTTGAAAAAGTAATAATTCACATCTAACCGTCATTTAAAGTCGAAAGATTAAATGTTAAAATATCATCAATATTGACCATTTTTTCAACGTTCGACTGGTCCGGGGTCATCGTTTTTCATCAGAAAATTGATTTTTTGGACTCTACCAAAAATTATTCAAAATGTCATTTGGATCGGGCCTCATGTTGAATAACCACTTTTTAAACCCTACAAGTGACCAAAATTGCCATTTTTAAAGAGTTTTGCTTACTCAAAAGCTTCAAATTTGACCAATTTCAGGCACAGAAATGACTTTAAACATACTTATTCTAGTTGAAAAAGTAATAACTCACATCCAACCGTCATTTAAAGTCAAAAGACTAAATGTTAAAATTTCATCAATATTGACCATTTTTTCAACGTTCGACTGGTCCGGGGTCATCGTTTTTCATCAGAAAATTGATTTTTTGGACTCTACCAAAAATGATTCAAAATGTAATTTGGATCGGGCCTCTTGTTGAATAACCACTTTTTAAACCCTCACAGTGACCAAAATTGCCATTTTTACAGAGTTTTGCTTACTCAAAATCTTCAATTTTGACCAATTTCAGGCACAGAAATGACTTTAAACACACTTATTTTAGTTGAAAAAGTAACAACTCACATCCAACCGTCATTTAAAGTCAAAAGATTAAATGTTAAAATTTCATCAATATTGACCATTTTTTCAACGTTCGACTGGTCCGGGGTCATTGTTTTTCATCAGAAAATTGATTTTTTGGACGCTACCAAAAATGATTCAAAATGTCATTTGGATCGGGCCTCATGTTGAATAACCACTTTTTAAACCCTACAAGTGACCAAAATTGCCATTTTTACAGAGTTTTGCTTACTCAAAAGCTTCAAATTTGACCAATTTCAGGCACAGAAATGACTTTAAACACACTTATTTTAGTTGAAAAAGTAATAATTCACATCCAACCGTCATTTAAAGACAAAAGATAAAATGTTAAAATTTCATCAATATTGACCATTTTTTCAACGTTCGACTGGTCCGGTCATCGTTTTTCATCAGAAAATTGATTTTTTGGACTCTACCAAAAATGATTCAAAATGTCATTTGGATCGTGCCTCATGTTGAATAACCACTTTTTAAACCCTCACAGTGACCAAAATTGCCATTTTTACAGAGTTTTGCTTACTCAAAATCTTCAATTTTGACCAATTTCAGGCACAGAAATGACTTTAAACACACTTATTCTAGTTGAAAAAGTAATAACTCACATCCAACCGTCATTTAAAGTCAAAAGACTAAATGTTAAAATTTCATCAATATTGACCATTTTTTCAACGTTCGACTGGTCCGGGGTCATCGTTTTTCATCAGAAAATTGATTTTTTGGACTCTACCAAAAATGATTCAAAATGTCATTTGGATCGGGCCTCTTGTTGAATAACCACTTTTTAAACCCTCACAGTGACCAAAATTGCCATTTTTACAGAGTTTTGCTTACTCAAAATCTTCAATTTTGACCAATTTCAGGCACAGAAATGACTTTAAACACACTTATTTTAGTTGAAAAAGTAATAACTCACATCCAACCGTCATTTAAAGTCAAAAGATTAAATGTTAAAATTTCATCAATATTGACCATTTTTTCAACGTTCGACTGGTCCGGGGTCATCGTTTTTCATCAGAAAATTGATTTTTTGGACTCTACCAAAAATGATTCAAAATGTCATTTGGATCGGGCCTCATGTTGAATAACCACTTTTTAAACCCTCACAGTGACCAAAATTGCCATTTTTACAGAGTTTTGCTTACTCAAAATCTTCAATTTTGACCAATTTCAGGCACAGAAATGACTTTAAATACACTTATTTTAGTTGAAAAAGTAATAACTCACATCCAACCGTCATTTAAAGTCAAAAGATTAAATGTTAAAATTTCATCAATATTGACCATTTTTTCAACGTTCGACTGGTCCGGGGTCATCGTTTTTCATCAGAAAATGGATTTTTTGGACTCTACCAAAAATGTTTCAAAATGTCATTTGGATCGTGCCTCATGTTGAATAACCACTTTTTAAACTCTCACAGTGACCAAAATTGCCATTTTTACAGAGTTTTGCTTACTCAAAATCTTCAATTTTGACCAATTTCAGGCACAGAAATGACTTTAAACACACTTATTTTAGTTGAAAAAGTAACAACTCACATCCAACCGTCATTTAAAGTCAAAAGATTAAATGTTAAAATTTCATCAATATTGACCATTTTTTCAACGTTCGACTGGTCCGGGGTCATTGTTTTTCATCAGAAAATTGATTTTTGGACGCTACCAAAAATGATTCAAAATGTCATTTGGATCGGGCCTCATGTTGAATAACCACTTTTTAAACCCTACAAGTGACCAAAATTGCCATTTTTACAGAGTTTTGCTTACTCAAAAGCTTCAAATTTGACCAATTTCAGGCACAGAAATGACTTTAAACACACTTATTTTAGTTGAAAAAGTAATAATTCACATCCAACCGTCATTTAAAGTCAAAAGATTAAATGTTAAAATTTCATCAATATTGACCATTTTTTCAACGTTCGACTGGTCCGGTCATCGTTTTTCATCAGAAAATTGATTTTTTGGACTCTACCAAAAATGATTCAAAATGTCATTTGGATCGTGCCTCATGTTGAATAACCACTTTTTAAACCCTCACAGTGACCAAAATTGCCATTTTTACAGAGTTTTGCTTACTCAAAATCTTCAATTTTGACCAATTTCAGGCACAGAAATGACTTTAAACACACTTATTCTAGTTGAAAAAGTAATAACTCACATCCAACCGTCATTTAAAGTCAAAAGACTAAATGTTAAAATTTCATCAATATTGACCATTTTTTCAACGTTCGACTGGTCCGGGGTCATCGTTTTTCATCAGAAAATTGATTTTTTGGACTCTACCAAAAATGATTCAAAATGTCATTTGGATCGGGCCTCTTGTTGAATAACCACTTTTTAAACCCTCACAGTGACCAAAATTGCCATTTTTACAGAGTTTTGCTTACTCAAAATCTTCAATTTTGACCAATTTCAGGCACAGAAATGACTTTAAACACACTTATTTTAGTTGAAAAAGTAATAACTCACATCCAACCGTCATTTAAAGTCAAAAGATTAAATGTTAAAATTTCATCAATATTGACCATTTTTTCAACGTTCGACTGGTCCGGGGTCATCGTTTTTCATCAGAAAATTGATTTTTTGGACTCTACCAAAAATGATTCAAAATGTCATTTGGATCGGGCCTCATGTTGAATAACCACTTTTTAAACCCTCACAGTGACCAAAATTGCCATTTTTACAGAGTTTTGCTTACTCAAAATCTTCAATTTTGACCAATTTCAGGCACAGAAATGACTTTAAACACACTTATTCTAGTTGAAAAAGTAATAACTCACATCCAACCGTCATTTAAAGTCAAAAGACTAAATGTTAAAATTTCATCAATATTGACCATTTTTTCAACGTTCGACTGGTCCGGGGTCATCGTTTTTCATCAGAAAATTGATTTTTTGGACTCTACCAAAAATGATTCAAAATGTCATTTGGATCGGGCCTCTTGTTGAATAACCACTTTTTAAACCCTCACAGTGACCAAAATTGCCATTTTTACAGAGTTTTGCTTACTCAAAATCTTCAATTTTGACCAATTTCAGGCACAGAAATGACTTTAAACACACTTATTTTAGTTGAAAAAGTAATAACTCACATCCAACCGTCATTTAAAGTCAAAAGATTAAATGTTAAATTTTCATCAATATTGACCATTTTTTCAACGTTCGACTGGTCTGGGGTCATCGTTTTTCATCAGAAAATTGATTTTTTGGACTCTACCAAAAATGATTCAAAATGTCATTTGGATCGTGCCTCATGTTGAATAACCACTTTTTAAACCCTCACAGTGACCAAAATTGCCATTTTTACAGAGTTTTGCTTACTCAAAATCTTCAATTTTGACCAATTTCAGGCACAGAAATGACTTTAAACACACTTATTTTAGTTGAAAAAGTAATAACTCACATCCAACCGTCATTTAAAGTCAAAAGATTAAATGTTAAAATTTCATCAATATTGACCATTTTTTCAACGTTCGACTGGTCCGGGGTCATTGTTTTTCATCAGAAAATTGATTTTTTGGACGCTACCAAAAATGATTCAAAATGTCATTTGGATCGGGCCTCATGTTGAATAACCACTTTTTAAACCCTACAAGTGACCAAAATTGCCATTTTTACAGAGTTTTGCTTACTCAAAAGCTTCAAATTTGACCAATTTCAGGCACAGAAATGACTTTAAACACACTTATTTTAGTTGAAAAAGTAATAATTCACATCCAACCGTCATTTAAAGACAAAAGATAAAATGTTAAAATTTCATCAATATTGACCATTTTTTCAACGTTCGACTGGTCCGGTCATCGTTTTTCATCAGAAAATTGATTTTTTGGACTCTACCAAAAATGATTCAAAATGTCATTTGGATCGTGCCTCATGTTGAATAACCACTTTTTAAACCCTCACAGTGACCAAAATTGCCATTTTTACAGAGTTTTGCTTACTCAAAATCTTCAATTTTGACCAATTTCAGGCACAGAAATGACTTTAAACACACTTATTCTAGTTGAAAAAGTAATAACTCACATCCAACCGTCATTTAAAGTCAAAAGACTAAATGTTAAAATTTCATCAATATTGACCATTTTTTCAACGTTCGACTGGTCCGGGGTCATCGTTTTTCATCAGAAAATTGATTTTTTGGACTCTACCAAAAATGATTCAAAATGTCATTTGGATCGGGCCTCTTGTTGAATAACCACTTTTTAAACCCTCACAGTGACCAAAATTGCCATTTTTACAGAGTTTTGCTTACTCAAAATCTTCAATTTTGACCAATTTCAGGCACAGAAATGACTTTAAACACACTTATTTTAGTTGAAAAAGTAATAACTCACATCCAACCGTCATTTAAAGTCAAAAGATTAAATGTTAAAATTTCATCAATATTGACCATTTTTTCAACGTTCGACTGGTCCGGGGTCATCGTTTTTCATCAGAAAATTGATTTTTTGGACTCTACCAAAAATGATTCAAAATGTCATTTGGATCGGGCCTCATGTTGAATAACCACTTTTTAAACCCTCACAGTGACCAAAATTGCCATTTTTACAGAGTTTTGCTTACTCAAAATCTTCAATTTTGACCAATTTCAGGCACAGAAATGACTTTAAACACACTTATTTTAGTTGAAAAAGTAATAACTCACATCCAACCGTCATTTAAAGTCAAAAGATTAAATGTTAAAATTTCATCAATATTGACCATTTTTTCAACGTTCGACTGGTCCGGGGTCATCGTTTTTCATCAGAAAATGGATTTTTTGGACTCTACCAAAAATGTTTCAAAATGTCATTTGGATCGTGCCTCATGTTGAATAACCACTTTTTAAACTCTCACAGTGACCAAAATTGCCATTTTTACAGAGTTTTGCTTACTCAAAAGCTTCAATTTTGAACCATTTCAGGCACAGAAATGACTTTAAACACACTTATTTTAGTTGAAAAAGTAACAACTCACATCCAACCGTCATTTAAAGTCAAAATATTAAATGTTAAAATTTCATCAATATTGACCATTTTTTCAACGTTCGACTGGTCCGGGGTCATCGTTTTTCATCAGAAAATTGATTTTTTGGACTCTACCAAAAATGATTCAAAATGTAATTTGGATCGGGCCTCTTGTTGAATAACCACTTTTTAAACCCTCACAGTGACCAAAATTGCCATTTTTACAGAGTTTTGCTTACTCAAAATCTTCAATTTTGACCAATTTCAGGCACAGAAATGACTTTAAACACACTTATTTTAGTTGAAAAAGTAACAACTCACATCCAACCGTCATTTAAAGTCAAAAGATTAAATGTTAAAATTTCATCAATATTGACCATTTTTTCAACGTTCGACTGGTCCGGGGTCATTGTTTTTCATCAGAAAATTGATTTTTGGACGCTACCAAAAATGATTCAAAATGTCATTTGGATCGGGCCTCATGTTGAATAACCACTTTTTAAACCCTACAAGTGACCAAAATTGCCATTTTTACAGAGTTTTGCTTACTCAAAAGCTTCAAATTTGACCAATTTCAGGCACAGAAATGACTTTAAACACACTTATTTTAGTTGAAAAAGTAATAATTCACATCCAACCGTCATTTAAAGTCAAAAGATTAAATGTTAAAATTTCATCAATATTGACCATTTTTTCAACGTTCGACTGGTCCGGTCATCGTTTTTCATCAGAAAATTGATTTTTTGGACTCTACCAAAAATGATTCAAAATGTCATTTGGATCGTGCCTCATGTTGAATAACCACTTTTTAAACCCTCACAGTGACCAAAATTGCCATTTTTACAGAGTTTTGCTTACTCAAAATCTTCAATTTTGACCAATTTCAGGCACAGAAATGACTTTAAACACACTTATTCTAGTTGAAAAAGTAATAACTCACATCCAACCGTCATTTAAAGTCAAAAGACTAAATGTTAAAATTTCATCAATATTGACCATTTTTTCAACGTTCGACTGGTCCGGGGTCATCGTTTTTCATCAGAAAATTGATTTTTTGGACTCTACCAAAAATGATTCAAAATGTCATTTGGATCGGGCCTCATGTTGAATAACCACTTTTTAAACCCTCACAGTGACCAAAATTGCCATTTTTACAGAGTTTTGCTTACTCAAAATCTTCAATTTTGACCAATTTCAGGCACAGAAATGACTTTAAACACACTTATTCTAGTTGAAAAAGTAATAACTCACATCCAACCGTCATTTAAAGTCAAAAGACTAAATGTTAAAATTTCATCAATATTGACCATTTTTTCAACGTTCGACTGGTCCGGGGTCATCGTTTTTCATCAGAAAATTGATTTTTTGGACTCTACCAAAAATGATTCAAAATGTCATTTGGATCGGGCCTCTTGTTGAATAACCACTTTTTAAACCCTCACAGTGACCAAAATTGCCATTTTTACAGAGTTTTGCTTACTCAAAATCTTCAATTTTGACCAATTTCAGGCACAGAAATGACTTTAAACACACTTATTTTAGTTGAAAAAGTAATAACTCACATCCAACCGTCATTTAAAGTCAAAAGATTAAATGTTAAAATTTCATCAATATTGACCATTTTTTCAACGTTCGACTGGTCCGGGGTCATCGTTTTTCATCAGAAAATTGATTTTTTGGACTCTACCAAAAATGATTCAAAATGTCATTTGGATCGGGCCTCATGTTGAATAACCACTTTTTAAACCCTCACAGTGACCAAAATTGCCATTTTTACAGAGTTTTGCTTACTCAAAATCTTCAATTTTGACCAATTTCAGGCACAGAAATGACTTTAAACACACTTATTTTAGTTGAAAAAGTAATAACTCACATCCAACCGTCATTTAAAGTCAAAAGATTAAATGTTAAAATTTCATCAATATTGACCATTTTTTCAACGTTCGACTGGTCCGGGGTCATCGTTTTTCATCAGAAAATGGATTTTTTGGACTCTACCAAAAAATGTTTCAAAATGTCATTTGGATCGTGCCTCATGTTGAATAACCACTTTTTAAACCTTCACAGTGACCAAAATTGCCATTTTTACAGAGTTTTGCTTACTCAAAATCTTCAATTTTGACCAATGTCAGGCACAGAAATGACTTTAAAGACACTTATTTTAGTTGAAAAAGTAATAACTCACATCCAACCGTCATTTAAAGTCAAAAGATTAAATGTTAAAATTTCATCAATATTGACCATTTTTTCAACGTTCGACTGGTCCGGGGTCATTGTTTTTCATCAGAAAATTGATTTTTTGGACGCTACCAAAAATGATTCAAAATGTCATTTGGATCGGGCCTCATGTTGAATAACCACTTTTTAAACCCTACAAGTGACCAAAATTGCCATTTTTACAGAGTTTTGCTTACTCAAAAGCTTCAAATTTGACCAATTTCAGGCACAGAAATGACTTTAAACACACTTATTTTAGTTGAAAAAGTAATAATTCACATCCAACCGTCATTTAAAGACAAAAGATAAAATGTTAAAATTTCATCAATATTGACCATTTTTTCAACGTTCGACTGGTCCGGTCATCGTTTTTCATCAGAAAATTGATTTTTTGGACTCTACCAAAAATGATTCAAAATGTCATTTGGATCGTGCCTCATGTTGAATAACCACTTTTTAAACCCTCACAGTGACCAAAATTGCCATTTTTACAGAGTTTTGCTTACTCAAAATCTTCAATTTTGACCAATTTCAGGCACAGAAATGACTTTAAACACACTTATTCTAGTTGAAAAAGTAATAACTCACATCCAACCGTCATTTAAAGTCAAAAGACTAAATGTTAAAATTTCATCAATATTGACCATTTTTTCAACGTTCGACTGGTCCGGGGTCATCGTTTTTCATCAGAAAATTGATTTTTTGGACTCTACCAAAAATGATTCAAAATGTCATTTGGATCGGGCCTCTTGTTGAATAACCACTTTTTAAACCCTCACAGTGACCAAAATTGCCATTTTTACAGAGTTTTGCTTACTCAAAATCTTCAATTTTGACCAATTTCAGGCACAGAAATGACTTTAAACACACTTATTTTAGTTGAAAAAGTAATAACTCACATCCAACCGTCATTTAAAGTCAAAAGATTAAATGTTAAAATTTCATCAATATTGACCATTTTTTCAACGTTCGACTGGTCCGGGGTCATCGTTTTTCATCAGAAAATTGATTTTTTGGACTCTACCAAAAATGATTCAAAATGTCATTTGGATCGGGCCTCATGTTGAATAACCACTTTTTAAACCCTCACAGTGACCAAAATTGCCATTTTTACAGAGTTTTGCTTACTCAAAATCTTCAATTTTGACCAATTTCAGGCACAGAAATGACTTTAAACACACTTATTTTAGTTGAAAAAGTAATAACTCACATCCAACCGTCATTTAAAGTCAAAAGATTAAATGTTAAAATTTCATCAATATTGACCATTTTTTCAACGTTCGACTGGTCCGGGGTCATCGTTTTTCATCAGAAAATGGATTTTTTGGACTCTACCAAAAATGTTTCAAAATGTCATTTGGATCGTGCCTCATGTTGAATAACCACTTTTTAAACTCTCACAGTGACCAAAATTGCCATTTTTACAGAGTTTTGCTTACTCAAAAGCTTCAATTTTGAACCATTTCAGGCACAGAAATGACTTTAAACACACTTATTTTAGTTGAAAAAGTAACAACTCACATCCAACCGTCATTTAAAGTCAAAATATTAAATGTTAAAATTTCATCAATATTGACCATTTTTTCAACGTTCGACTGGTCCGGGGTCATCGTTTTTCATCAGAAAATTGATTTTTTGGACTCTACCAAAAATGATTCAAAATGTAATTTGGATCGGGCCTCTTGTTGAATAACCACTTTTTAAACCCTCACAGTGACCAAAATTGCCATTTTTACAGAGTTTTGCTTACTCAAAATCTTCAATTTTGACCAATTTCAGGCACAGAAATGACTTTAAACACACTTATTTTAGTTGAAAAAGTAACAACTCACATCCAACCGTCATTTAAAGTCAAAAGATTAAATGTTAAAATTTCATCAATATTGACCATTTTTTCAACGTTCGACTGGTCCGGGGTCATTGTTTTTCATCAGAAAATTGATTTTTGGACGCTACCAAAAATGATTCAAAATGTCATTTGGATCGGGCCTCATGTTGAATAACCACTTTTTAAACCCTACAAGTGACCAAAATTGCCATTTTTACAGAGTTTTGCTTACTCAAAAGCTTCAAATTTGACCAATTTCAGGCACAGAAATGACTTTAAACACACTTATTTTAGTTGAAAAAGTAATAATTCACATCCAACCGTCATTTAAAGTCAAAAGATTAAATGTTAAAATTTCATCAATATTGACCATTTTTTCAACGTTCGACTGGTCCGGTCATCGTTTTTCATCAGAAAATTGATTTTTTGGACTCTACCAAAAATGATTCAAAATGTCATTTGGATCGTGCCTCATGTTGAATAACCACTTTTTAAACCCTCACAGTGACCAAAATTGCCATTTTTACAGAGTTTTGCTTACTCAAAATCTTCAATTTTGACCAATTTCAGGCACAGAAATGACTTTAAACACACTTATTTTAGTTGAAAAAGTAATAATTCACATCCAACCGTCATTTAAAGTCAAAAGATTAAATGTTAAAATTTCATCAATATTGACCATATTTTCAACGTTCGACTGGTCCGGGGTCATTGTTTTTCATCAGAAAATTGATTTTTTGGACTCTACCAAAAATGATTCAAAATGTCATTTGGATCGGGCCTCATATTGAATAACCACTTTTTAAACCCTAACAGTGACCAAAATTGCCATTTTTACAGAGTTTTGCTTACTCAAAAGCTTCAAATTTGACCAATTTCAGGCACAGAAATGACTTTAAACACACTTATTTTAGTTGAAAAAGTAATAATTCACATCCAACCGTCATTTAAAGTCAAAAGATTAAATGTTAAAATTTCATCAATATTGACCATTTTTTCAACGTTCGACTGGTCCGGGTCATCGTTTTTCATCAGAAAATTGATTTTTTGGACTCTACCAAAAATGATTCAAAATGTCATTTGGATCGTGCCTCATGTTGAATAACAACTTTTTAAACCCTCACAGTGACCAAAATTGCCATTTTTACAGAGTTTTGCTTGCTCAAAATCTTCAATTTTGACCAATTTCAGGCACAGAAATGACTTTAAACACACTTATTTTAGTTGAAAAAGTAATAACTCACATCCAACCGTCATTTAAAGTCAAAAGATTAAATGTTAAAATTTCATCAATATTGACCATTTTTTCAACGTTCGTCGTTTTTCATCAGAAAATTGATTTTTTGGACTCTACCAAAAATGATTCAAAATGTCATTTGGATCGTGCCTCATGTTGAATAACCACTTTTTAAACCCTCACAGTGACCAAAATTGCCATTTTTACAGAGTTTTGCTTGCTCAAAATCTTCAATTTTGACCAATTTCAGGCACAGAAATGACTTTAAACACACTTATTATAGTTGAAAAAGTAATAATTCACATCTAACCGTCATTTAAAGTCGAAAGATTAAATGTTAAAATATCATCAATATTGACCATTTTTTCAACGTTCGACTGGTCCGGGGTCATCGTTTTTCATCAGAAAATTGATTTTTTGGACTCTACCAAAAATTATTCAAAATGTCATTTGGATCGGGCCTCATGTTGAATAACCACTTTTTAAACCCTACAAGTGACCAAAATTGCCATTTTTAAAGAGTTTTGCTTACTCAAAAGCTTCAAATTTGACCAATTTCAGGCACAGAAATGACTTTAAACATACTTATTCTAGTTGAAAAAGTAATAACTCACATCCAACCGTCATTTAAAGTCAAAAGACTAAATGTTAAAATTTCATCAATATTGACCATTTTTTCAACGTTCGACTGGTCCGGGGTCATCGTTTTTCATCAGAAAATTGATTTTTTGGACTCTACCAAAAATGATTCAAAATGTCATTTGGATCGGGCCTCTTGTTGAATAACCACTTTTTAAACCCTCACAGTGACCAAAATTGCCATTTTTACAGAGTTTTGCTTACTCAAAATCTTCAATTTTGACCAATTTCAGGCACAGAAATGACTTTAAACACACTTATTTTAGTTGAAAAAGTAATAACTCACATCCAACCGTCATTTAAAGTCAAAAGATTAAATGTTAAAATTTCATCAATATTGACCATTTTTTCAACGTTCGACTGGTCCGGGGTCATCGTTTTTCATCAGAAAATTGATTTTTTGGACTCTACCAAAAATGATTCAAAATGTCATTTGGATCGGGCCTCATGTTGAATAACCACTTTTTAAACCCTCACAGTGACCAAAATTGCCATTTTTACAGAGTTTTGCTTACTCAAAATCTTCAATTTTGACCAATTTCAGGCACAGAAATGACTTTAAACACACTTATTTTAGTTGAAAAAGTAATAACTCACATCCAACCGTCATTTAAAGTCAAAAGATTAAATGTTAAAATTTCATCAATATTGACCATTTTTTCAACGTTCGACTGGTCCGGGGTCATGGTTTTTCATCAGAAAATGGATTTTTTGGACTCTACCAAAAATGTTTCAAAATGTCATTTGGATCGTGCCTCATGTTGAATAACCACTTTTTAAACTCTCACAGTGACCAAAATTGCCATTTTTACAGAGTTTTGCTTACTCAAAAGCTTCAAATTTGACCAATTTCAGGCACAGAAATGACTTTAAACACACTTATTTTAGTTGAAAAAGTAACAACTCACATCCAACCGTCATTTAAAGTCAAAATATTAAATGTTAAAATTTCATCAATATTGACCATTTTTTCAACGTTCGACTGGTCCGGGGTCATCGTTTTTCATCAGAAAATTGATTTTTTGGACTCTACCAAAAATGATTCAAAATGTCATTTGGATCGTGCCTCATGTTGAATAACCACTTTTTAAACCCTCACAGTGACCAAAATTGCCATTTTTACAGAGTTTTGCTTACTCAAAATCTTCAATTTTGACCAATTTCAGGCACAGAAATGACTTTAAACACACTTATTTTAGTTGAAAAAGTAATAATTCACATCCAACCGTCATTTAAAGTCAAAAGATTAAATGTTAAAATTTCATCAATATTGACCATATTTTCAACGTTCGACTGGTCCGGGGTCATTGTTTTTCATCAGAAAATTGATTTTTTGGACTCTACCAAAAATGATTCAAAATGTCATTTGGATCGGGCCTCATATTGAATAACCACTTTTTAAACCCTAACAGTGACCAAAATTGCCATTTTTACAGAGTTTTGCTTACTCAAAAGCTTCAAATTTGACCAATTTCAGGCACAGAAATGACTTTAAACACACTTATTTTAGTTGAAAAAGTAATAATTCACATCCAACCGTCATTTAAAGTCAAAAGATTAAATGTTAAAATTTCATCAATATTGACCATTTTTTCAACGTTCCACTGGTCCGGGTCATCGTTTTTCATCAGAAAATTGATTTTTTGGACTCTACCAAAAATGATTCAAAATGTCATTTGGATCGTGCCTCAGTTGAATAACCACTTTTTAAACCCTCACAGTGACCAAAATTGCCATTTTTACAGAGTTTTGCTTGCTCAAAATCTTCAATTTTGACCAATTTCAGGCACAGAAATGACTTTAAACACACTTATTTTAGTTGAAAAAGTAATAACTCACATCCAACCGTCATTTAAAGTCAAAAGATTAAATGTTAAAATTTCATCAATATTGACCATTTTTTCAACGTTCGACTGGTCAGGTCATCGTTTCTCATCAGAAAATTGATTTTTTGGACTCTACCAAAAATGATTCAAAATGTCATTTGGATCGTGCCTCATGTTGAATAACCACTTTTTAAACCCTCACAGTGACCAAAATTGCCATTTTTACAGAGTTTTGCTTACTCAAAATCTTCAATTTTGACCAATTTCAGGCACAGAAATGACTTTAAACACACTTATTTTAGTTGAAAAAGTAATAATTCACATCCAACCGTCATTTAAAGTCAAAAGATTAAATGTTAAAATTTCATCAATATTGACCATATTTTCAACGTTCGACTGGTCCGGGGTCATCGTTTTTCATCAGAAAATTGATTTTTTGGACTCTACCAAAAATGATTCAAAATGTCATTTGGATCGGGCCTCATGTTGAATAACCACTTTTTAAACCCTCACAGTGACCAAAATTGCCATTTTTACAGAGTTTTGCTTACTCAAAATCTTCAATTTTGACCAATTTCAGGCACAGAAATGACTTTAAACACACTTATTTTAGTTGAAAAAGTAATAACTCACATCCAACCGTCATTTAAAGTCAAAAGATTAAATGTTAAAATTTCATCAATATTGACCATTTTTTCAACGTTCGACTGGTCCGGGGTCATCGTTTTTCATCAGAAAATGGATTTTTTGGACTCTACCAAAAATGTTTCAAAATGTCATTTGGATCGTGCCTCATGTTGAATAACCACTTTTTAAACCCTCACAGTGACCAAAATTGCCATTTTTACAGAGTTTTGCTTACTCAAAAGCTTCAATTTTGAACCATTTCAGGCACAGAAATGACTTTAAACACACTTATTTTAGTTGAAAAAGTAACAACTCACATCCAACCGTCATTTAAAGTCAAAAGATTAAATGTTAAAATTTCATCAATATTGACCATTTTTTCAACGTTCGACTGGACCGGGGTCATCGTTTTTCATCAGAAAATTGATTTTTTGGACTCTACCAAAAATGATTCAAAATGTAATTTGGATCGGGCCTCTTGTTGAATAACCACTTTTTAAACCCTCACAGTGACCAAAATTGCCATTTTTACAGAGTTTTGCTTACTCAAAATCTTCAATTTTGACCAATTTCAGGCACAGAAATGACTTTAAACACACTTATTTTAGTTGAAAAAGTAACAACTCACATCCAACCGTCATTTAAAGTCAAAAGATTAAATGTTAAAATTTCATCAATATTGACCAGTTTTTTCAAAGTTCGACTGGTCCGGGGTCATTGTTTTTCATCAGAAAATTGATTTTTTGGACGCTACCAAAAATGATTCAAAATGTCATTTGGATCGGGCATCATGTTGAATAACCACTTTTTAAACCCTACAAGTGACCAAAATTGCCATTTTTACAGAGTTTTGCTTACTCAAAAGCTTCAAATTTGACCAATTTCAGGCACAGAAATGACTTTAAACATACTTATTCTAGTTGAAAAAGTAATACCTCACATCCAACCGTCATTTAAAGTCAAAAGACTAAATGTTAAAATTTCATCAATATTGACAATTTTTTCAACATTCGACTGGTCCGGGTCATCGTTTTTCATCAGAAAATTGATTTTTTGGACTCTACCAAAAATGATTCAAAATGTCATTTGGATCGGGCCTCTTGTTGAATAACCACTTTTTAAACCCTCACAGTGACCAAAATTGCCATTTTTACAGAGTTTTGCTTACTCAAAATCTTCAATTTTGACCAATTTCAGGCACAGAAATGACTTTAAACACACTTATTTTAGTTGAAAAAGTAATAACTCACATCCAACCGTCATTTAAAGTCAAAAGATTAAATGTTAAAATTTCATCAATATTGACCATTTTTTCAACGTTCGACTGGTCCGGGGTCATCGTTTTTCATCAGAAAATGGATTTTTTGGACTCTACCAAAAATGATTCAAAATGTCATTTGGATCGGGCCTCATGTTGAATAACCACTTTTTAAACCCTCACAGTGACCAAAATTGCCATTTTTACAGAGTTTTGCTTACTCAAAATCTTCAATTTTGACCAATTTCAGGCACAGAAATGACTTTAAACACACTTATTTTAGTTGAAAAAGTAATAACTCACATCCAACCGTCATTTAAAGTCAAAAGATTAAATGTTAAAATTTCATCAATATTGACCATTTTTTCAACGTTCGACTGGTCCGGGGTCATCGTTTCTCATCAGAAAATGGATTTTTTGGACTCTATCAAAAATGTTTCAAAATGTCATTTGGATCGTGCCTCATGTTGAATAACCACTTTTTAAACCCTCACAGTGACCAAAATTGCCATTTTTACAGAGTTTTGCTTACTCAAAAGCTTCAATTTTGAACCATTTCAGGCACAGAAATGACTTTAAACACACTTATTTTAGTTGAAAAAGTAACAACTCACATCCAACCGTCATTTAAAGTCAAAATATTAAATGTTAAAATTTCATCAATATTGACCATTTTTTCAACGTTCGACTGGTCCGGGGTCATCGTTTTTCATCAGAAAATTGATTTTTTGGACTCTACCAAAAATGATTCAAAATGTAATTTGGATCGGGCCTCTTGTTGAATAACCACTTTTTAAACCCTCACAGTGACCAAAATTGCCATTTTTACAGAGTTTTGCTTACTCAAAATCTTCAATTTTGACCAATTTCAGGCACAGAAATGACTTTAAACACACTTATTTTAGTTGAAAAAGTAACAACTCACATCCAACCGTCATTTAAAGTCAAAAGATTAAATGTTAAAATTTCATCAATATTGACCATTTTTTCAACGTTCGACTGGTCCGGGGTCATTGTTTTTCATCAGAAAATTGATTTTTTGGACGCTACCAAAAATGATTCAAAATGTCATTTGGATCGGGCCTCATGTTGAATAACCACTTTTTAAACCCTACAAGTGACCAAAATTGCCATTTTTACAGAGTTTTGCTTACTCAAAAGCTTCAAATTTGACCAATTTCAGGCACAGAAATGACTTTAAACACACTTATTTTAGTTGAAAAAGTAATAATTCACATCCAACCGTCATTTAAAGTCAAAAGATTAAATGTTAAAATTTCATCAATATTGACCATTTTTTCAACGTTCGACTGGTCCGGTCATCGTTTTTCATCAGAAAATTGATTTTTTTGGACTCTACCAAAAATGATTCAAAATGTCATTTGGATCGTGCCTCATGTTGAATAACCACTTTTTAAACCCTCACAGTGACCAAAATTGCCATTTTTACAGAGTTTTGCTTACTCAAAATCTTCAATTTTGACCAATTTCAGGCACAGAAATGACTTTAAACACACTTATTTTAGTTGAAAAAGTAATAATTCACATCCAACCGCCATTTAAAGTCAAAAGATTAAATGTTAAAATTTCATCAATATTGACCATTTTTTCAACGTTCGACTGGTCCGGTCATCGTTTTTCATCAGAAAATTGATTTTTTTGGACTCTACCAAAAATGATTCAAAATGTCATTTGGATCGTGCCTCATGTTGAATAACCACTTTTTAAACCCTCACAGTGACCAAAATTGCCATTTTTACAGAGTTTTGCTTACTCAAAATCTTCAATTTTGACCAATTTCAGGCACAGAAATGACTTTAAACACACTTATTTTAGTTGAAAAAGTAATAATTCACATCTAACCGTCATTTAAAGTCGAAAGATTAAATGTTAAAATATCATCAATATTGACCATTTTTTCAACGTTCGACTGGTCCGGGGTCATCGTTTTTCATCAGAAAATTGATTTTTTGGACAGTACCAAAAATGAT
Organism: Lissotriton vulgaris; assembly: GCF_964263255.1. Taxonomy (NCBI): domain Eukaryota; kingdom Metazoa; phylum Chordata; class Amphibia; order Caudata; family Salamandridae; genus Lissotriton; species Lissotriton vulgaris. The sequence goes on from NW_028244860.1 coordinate 56,335, forward strand.
TCAAAATGTCATTTGGATCGGGCCTCTTGTTGAATAACCACTTTTTAAACCCTCACAGTGACCAAAATTGCCATTTTTACAGAGTTTTGCTTACTCAAAATCTTCAATTTTGACCAATTTCAGGCACAGAAATGACTTTAAACACACTTATTTTAGTTGAAAAAGTAATAACTCACATCCAACCGTCATTTAAAGTCAAAAGATTAAATGTTAAATTTTCATCAATATTGACCATTTTTTCAACGTTCGACTGGTCCGGGGTCATCGTTTTTCATCAGAAAATTGATTTTTTGGACTCTACCAAAAATGATTCAAAATGTCATTTGGATCGGGCCTCATGTTGAATAACCACTTTTTAAACCCTCACAGTGACCAAAATTGCCATTTTTACAGAGTTTTGCTTACTCAAAATCTTCAATTTTGACCAATTTCAGGCACAGAAATGACTTTAAACACACTTATTTTAGTTGAAAAAGTAATAACTCACATCCAACCGTCATTTAAAGTCAAAAGATTAAATGTTAAAATTTCATCAATATTGACCATTTTTTCAACGTTCGACTGGTCCGGGGTCATCGTTTTTCATCAGAAAACGGATTTTTTGGACTCTACCAAAAATGTTTCAAAATGTCATTTGGATCGTGCCTCATGTTGAATAACCACTTTTTAAACCCTCACAGTGACCAAAATTGCCATTTTTACAGAGTTTTGCTTACTCAAAATCTTCAATTTTGACCAATGTCAGGCACAGAAATGACTTTAAAGACACTTATTTTAGTTGAAAAAGTAATAACTCACATCCAACCGTCATTTAAAGTCAAAAGATTAAATGTTAAAATTTCATCAATATTGACCATTTTTTCAACGTTCGACTGGTCCGGGGTCATCGTTTTTCATCAGAAAATGGATTTTTTGGACTCTACCAAAAATGATTCAAAATGTCATTTGGATCGTGCCTCATGTTGAATAACCTCTTTTTAAACCCTCACAGTGACCAAAATTGCCATTTTTACAGAGTTTTGCTTACTCAAAAGCTTCAAATTTGACCAATTTCAGGCACAGAAATGACTTTTAACACACTTATTTTAGTTGAAAAAGTAATAATTCACATCCAACCGTCATTTTAAGTCAAAAGATTAAATGTTAAAATTTCATCAATATTGACCATTTTTTCAACGTTCGACTGGTCCGGGGTCATCGTTTTTCATCAGAAAATTGATTTTTTGGACTCTACCAAAAATGATTCAAAATGTAATTTGGATCGGGCCTCTTGTTGAATAACCACTTTTTAAACCCTCACAGTGACCAAAATTGCCATTTTTACAGAGTTTTGCTTACTCAAAATCTTCAATTTTGACCAATTTCAGGCACAGAAATGACTTTAAACACACTTATTTTAGTTGAAAAAGTAACAACTCACATCCAACCGTCATTTAAAGTCAAAAGATTAAATGTTAAAATTTCATCAATATTGACCATTTTTTCAACGTTCGACTGGTCCGGGGTCATTGTTTTTCATCAGAAAATTGATTTTTTGGACGCTACCAAAAATGATTCAAAATGTCATTTGGATCGGGCCTCATGTTGAATAACTACTTTTTAAACCCTCACAGTGACCAATATTGCGATTTTTACAGAGTTTTGCTTACTCAAAATCTTCAATTTTGACCAATTTCAGGCACAGAAATGACTTTAAACACACTTATTTTAGTTGAAAAAGTAATAACTCACATCCAACCGTCATTTAAAGTCAAAAGATTAAATGTTAAAATTTTATCAATATTGACCTTTTTTTCAACGTTCGACTGGTCCGGGGTCATCGTTTTTCATCAGAAAATTGATTTTTTGGACTCTACCAAAAATGATTCAAAATGTCATTTGGATCGGGCCTCATGTTGAATAACCACTTTTTAAACCCTCACAGTGACCAAAATTGCCATTTTTACAGAGTTTTGCTTACTCAAAATCTTCAATTTTGACCAATTTCAGGCACAGAAATGACTTTAAACACACTTATTTTAGTTGAAAAAGTAATAACTCAAATCCAACCGTCATTTAAAGTCAAAAGATTAAATGTTAAAATTTCATCAATATTGACCATTTTTTCAACGTTCGACTGGTCCGGGGTCATCGTTTTTCATCAGAAAATGGATTTTTTGGACTCTACCAAAAATGTTTCAAAATGTCATTTGGATCGTGCCTCATGTTGAATAACCACTTTTTAAACCCTCACAGTGACCAAAATTGCCATTTTTACAGAGTTTTGCTTACTCAAAAGCTTCAATTTTGAACCATTTCAGGCACAGAAATGACTTTAAACACACTCATTTTAGTTGAAAAAGTAACAACTCACATCCAACCGTCATTTAAAGTCAAAAGATTAAATGTTAAAATTTCATCAATATTGACCATTTTTTCAACGTTCGACTGGTCCGGGGTCATCGTTTTTCATCAGAAAATAAATTTTTTGGACTCTACCAAAAATGATTCAAAATGTAATTTGATCGGGCCTCTTGTTGAATAACCACTTTTTAAACCCTCACAGTGACCAAAATTGCCATTTTTACAGAGTTTTGCTTACTCAAAATCTTCAATTTTGACCAATTTCAGGCACAGAAATGACTTTAAACACACTTATTTTAGTTGAAAAAGTAACAACTCACATCCAACCGTCATTTAAAGTCAAAAGATTAAATGTTAAATTTTCATCAATATTGACCATTTTTTCAACGTTTGACTGGTCCGGGGTCATTGTTTTTCATCAGAAAATTGATTTTTTGGACGCTACCAAAAATGATTCAAAATGTCATTTGGATCGGGCATCATGTTGAATAACCACTTTTTAAACCCTACAAGTGACCAAAATTGCCATTTTTACAGAGTTTTGCTTACTCAAAAGCTTCAAATTTGACCAATTTCAGGCACACAAATGACTTTAAACATACTTATTCTAGTTGAAAAAGTAATAACTCACATTCAACCGTCATTTAAAGTCAAAAGACTAAATGTTAAATTTTCATCAATATTGACCATTTTTTCAACGTTCGACTGGTCCGGGGTCATTGTTTTTCATCAGAAAATTGATTTTTTTGGACGCTACCAAAAATGATTCAAAATGTCATTTGGATCGGGCCTCATGTTGAATAACCACTTTTTAAACCCTACAAGTGACCAAAATTGCCATTTTTAAAGAGTTTTGCTTACTCAAAAGCTTCAAATTTGACCAATTTCAGGCACAGAAATGACTTTAAACATACTTATTCTAGTTGAAAAAGTAATAACTCACATCCAAACGTCATTTAAAGTCAAAAGACTAAATGTTAAAATTTCATCAATATTGACCATTTTTTCAACGTTCGACTGGTCCGGGGTCATCGTTTTTCATCAGAAAATTGATTTTTTGGACTCTACCAAAAATGATTCAAAATGTCATTTGGATCGGGCCTCTTGTTGAATAACCACTTTTTAAACCCTCACAGTGACCAAAATTGCCATTTTTACAGAGTTTTGCTTACTCAAAATCTTCAATTTTGACCAATTTCAGGCACAGAAATGACTTTAAACACACTTATTTTAGTTGAAAAAGTAATAACTCACATCCAACCGTCATTTAAAGTCAAAAGATTAAATGTTAAAATTTCATCAATATTGACCATTTTTTCAACGTTCGACTGGTCCGGGGTCATCGTTTTTCATCAGAAAATTGATTTTTTGGACTCTACCAAAAATGATTCAAAATGTCATTTGGATCGGGCCTCATGTTGAATAACCACTTTTTAAACCCTCACAGTGACCAAAATTGCCATTTTTACAGAGTTTTGCTTACCCAAAATCTTCAATTTTGACCAATTTCAGGCACAGAAATGACTTTAAACACACTTATTTTAGTTGAAAAAGTAATAACTCACATCCAACCGTCATTTAAAGTCAAAAGATTAAATGTTAAAATTTCATCAATATTGACCATTTTTTCAACGTTCGACTGGTCCGGGGTCATCGTTTTTCATCAGAAAATGGATTTTTTGGACTCTACCAAAAATGTTTCAAAATGTCATTTGGATCGTGCCTCATGTTGAATAACCACTTTTTAAACTCTCACAGTGACCAAAATTGCCATTTTTACAGAGTTTTGCTTACTCAAAAGCTTCAATTTTGAACCATTTCAGGCACAGAAATGACTTTAAACACACTTATTTTAGTTGAAAAAGTAACAACTCACATCCAACCGTCATTTAAAGTCAAAATATTAAATGTTAAAATTTCATCAATATTGACCATTTTTTCAACGTTCGACTGGTCCGGGGTCATCGTTTTTCATCAGAAAATTGATTTTTTGGACTCTACCAAAAATGATTCAAAATGTAATTTGGATCGGGCCTCTTGTTGAATAACCACTTTTTAAACCCTCACAGTGACCAAAATTGCCATTTTTACAGAGTTTTGCTTACTCAAAATCTTCAATTTTGACCAATTTCAGGCACAGAAATGACTTTAAACACACTTATTTTAGTTGAAAAAGAAACAACTCACATCCAACCGTCATTTAAAGTCAAAAGATTAAATGTTAAAATTTCATCAATATTGACCATTTTTTCAACGTTCGACTGGTCCGGGGTCATTGTTTTTCATCAGAAAATTGATTTTTTGGACGCTACCAAAAATGATTCAAAATGTCATTTGGATCGGGCCTCATGTTGAATAACCACTTTTTAAACCCTACAAGTGACCAAAATTGCCATTTTTACAGAGTTTTGCTTACTCAAAAGCTTCAAATTTGACCAATTTCAGGCACAGAAATGACTTTAAACACACTTATTTTAGTTGAAAAAGTAATAATTCACATCCAACCGTCATTTAAAGTCAAAAGATTAAATGTTAAAATTTCATCAATATTGACCATTTTTTCAACGTTCGACTGGTCCGGTCATCGTTTTTCATCAGAAAATTGATTTTTTGGACTCTACCAAAAATGATTCAAAATGTCATTTGGATCGTGCCTCATGTTGAATAACCACTTTTTAAACCCTCACAGTGACCAAAATTGCCATTTTTACAGAGTTTTGCTTACTCAAAATCTTCAATTTTGACCAATTTCAGGCACAGAAATGACTTTAAACACACTTATTTTAGTTGAAAAAGTAATAATTCACATCCAACCGTCATTTAAAGTCAAAAGATTAAATGTTAAAATTTCATCAATATTGACCATTTTTTCAACATTCCACTGGTCCGGGTCATCGTTTTTCATCATAAAATTGATTTTTTGGACTCTACCAAAAATGATTCAAAATGTCATTTGGATCGTGCCTCATGTTGAATAACCACTTTTTAAACCCTCACAGTGACCAAAATTGCCATTTTTACAGAGTTTTGCTTGCTCAAAATCTTCAATTTTGACCAATTTCAGGCACAGAAATGACTTTAAACACACTTATTTTAGTTGAAAAAGTAATAATTCACATCTAACCGTCATTTAAAGTCGAAAGATTAAATGTTAAAATATCATCAATATTGACCATTTTTTCAACGTTCGACTGGTCCGGGGTCATCGTTTTTCATCAGAAAATTGATTTTTTGGACTCTACCAAAAAAGATTCAAAATGTCATTTGGATCGGGCCTCTTGTTGAATAACCACTTTTTAAACCCTCACAGTGACCAAAATTGCCATTTTTACAGAGTTTTGCTTACTCAAAATCTTCAATTTTGACCAATTTCAGGCACAGAAATGACTTTAAACACACTTATTTTAGTTGAAAAAGTAATAACTCACATCCAACCGTCATTTAAAGTCAAAAGATTAAATGTTAAAATTTCATCAATATTGACCATTTTTTCAATGTTCGACTGGTCCGGGGTCATCGTTTTTCATCAGAAAATTGATTTTTTGGACTCTACCAAAAATGATTCAAAATGTCATTTGGATCGGGCCTCATGTTGAATAACCACTTTTTAAACCCTCACAGTGACCAAAATTGCCATTTTTACAGAGTTTTGCTTACTCAAAATCTTCAATTTTGACCAATTTCAGGCACAGAAATGACTTTAAACACACTTATTTTAGTTGAAAAAGTAATAACTCACATCCAACCGTCATTTAAAGTCAAAAGATTAAATGTTAAAATTTCATCAATATTGACCATTTTTTCAACGTTCGACTGGTCCGGGGTCATCGTTTTTCATCAGAAAATGGATTTTTTGGACTCTACCAAAAATGTTTCAAAATGTCATTTGGATCGTGCCTCATGTTGAATAACCACTTTTTAAACCCTCACAGTGACCAAAATTGCCATTTTTACAGAGTTTTGCTTACTCAAAATCTTCAATTTTGACCAATGTCAGGCACAGAAATGACTTTAAAGACACTTATTTTAGTTGAAAAAGTAATAACTCACATCCAACCGTCATTTAAAGTCAAAAGATTAAATGTTAAAATTTCATCAATATTGACCATTTTTTCAACGTTCGACTGGTCCGGGGTCATCGTTTTTCATCAGAAAATGGATTTTTTGGACTCTACCAAAAATGATTCAAAATGTCATTTGGATCGTGCCTCATGTTGAATAACCTCTTTTTAAACCCTCACAGTGACCAAAATTGCCATTTTTACAGAGTTTTGCTTACTCAAAAGCTTCAAATTTGACCAATTTCAGGCACAGAAATGACTTTTAACACACTTATTTTAGTTGAAAAAGTAATAATTCACATCCAACCGTCATTTTAAGTCAAAAGATTAAATGTTAAAATTTCATCAATATTGACCATTTTTTCAACGTTCGACTGGTCCGGGGTCATTGTTTTTCATCAGAAAATTGATTTTTTGGACGCTACCAAAAATGATTCAAAATGTCATTTGGATCGTGCCTCATGTTGAATAACCACTTTTTAAACCCTCACAGTGACCAAAATTGCCATTTTTACAGAGTTTTGCTTGCTCAAAATCTTCAATTTTGACCAATTTCAGGCACAGAAATGACTTTAAACACACTTATTTTAGTTGAAAAAGTAATAATTCACATCTAACCGTCATTTAAAGTCGAAAGATTAAATGTTAAAATATCATCAATATTGACCATTTTTTCAACGTTCGACTGGTCCGGGGTCATCGTTTTTCATCAGAAAATTGATTTTTTGGACAGTACCAAAAATGATTCAAAATGTCATTTGGATCGGGCCTCTTGTTGAATAACCACTTTTTAAACCCTCACAGTGACCAAAATTGCCATTTTTACAGAGTTTTGCTTACTCAAAATCTTCAATTTTGACCAATTTCAGGCACAGAAATGACTTTAAACACACTTATTTTAGTTGAAAAAGTAATAACTCACATCCAACCGTCATTTAAAGTCAAAAGATTAAATGTTAAATTTTCATCAATATTGACCATTTTTTCAACGTTCGACTGGTCCGGGGTCATCGTTTTTCATCAGAAAATTGATTTTTTGGACTCTACCAAAAATGATTCAAAATGTCATTTGGATCGGGCCTCATGTTGAATAACCACTTTTTAAACCCTCACAGTGACCAAAATTGCCATTTTTACAGAGTTTTGCTTACTCAAAATCTTCAATTTTGACCAATTTCAGGCACAGAAATGACTTTAAACACACTTATTTTAGTTGAAAAAGTAATAACTCAAATCCAACCGTCATTTAAAGTCAAAAGATTAAATGTTAAAATTTCATCAATATTGACCATTTTTTCAACGTTCGACTGGTCCGGGGTCATCGTTTTTCATCAGAAAATGGATTTTTTGGACTCTACCAAAAATGTTTCAAAATGTCATTTGGATCGTGCCTCATGTTGAATAACCACTTTTTAAACCCTCACAGTGACCAAAATTGCCATTTTTACAGAGTTTTGCTTACTCAAAAGCTTCAATTTTGAACCATTTCAGGCACAGAAATGACTTTAAACACACTCATTTTAGTTGAAAAAGTAACAACTCACATCCAACCGTCATTTAAAGTCAAAAGATTAAATGTTAAATTTTCATCAATATTGACCATTTTTTCAACGTTCGACTGGTCCGGGGTCATCGTTTTTCATCAGAAAATAAATTTTTTGGACTCTACCAAAAATGATTCAAAATGTAATTTGGATCGGGCCTCTTGTTGAATAACCACTTTTTAAACCCTCACAGTGACCAAAATTGCCATTTTTACAGAGTTTTGCTTACTCAAAATCTTCAATTTTGACCAATTTCAGGCACAGAAATGACTTTAAACACACTTATTTTAGTTGAAAAAGTAACAACTCACATCCAACCGTCATTTAAAGTCAAAAGATTAAATGTTAAATTTTCATCAATATTGACCATTTTTTCAACGTTTGACTGGTCCGGGGTCATTGTTTTTCATCAGAAAATTGATTTTTTGGACGCTACCAAAAATGATTCAAAATGTCATTTGGATTGGGCATCATGTTGAATAACCACTTTTTAAACCCTACAAGTGACCAAAATTGCCATTTTTACAGAGTTTTGCTTACTCAAAAGCTTCAAATTTGACCAATTTCAGGCACAGAAATGACTTTAAACATACTTATTCTAGTTGAAAAAGTAATAACTCACATCCAACCGTCATTTAAAGTCAAAAGACTAAATGTTAAATTTTCATCAATATTGACCATTTTTTCAACGTTCGACTGGTCCGGGGTCATTGTTTTTCATCAGAAAATTGATTTTTTTGGACGCTACCAAAAATGATTCAAAATGTCATTTGGATCGGGCCTCATGTTGAATAACCACTTTTTAAACCCTACAAGTGACCAAAATTGCCATTTTTAAAGAGTTTTGCTTACTCAAAAGCTTCAAATTTGACCAATTTCAGGCACAGAAATGACTTTAAACATACTTATTCTAGTTGAAAAAGTAATAACTCACATCCAAACGTCATTTAAAGTCAAAAGACTAAATGTTAAAATTCCATCAATATTGACCATTTTTTCAACGTTCGACTGGTCCGGGGTCATCGTTTTTCATCAGAAAATTGATTTTTTGGACTCTACCAAAAATGATTCAAAATGTCATTTGGATCGGGCCTCTTGTTGAATAACCACTTTTTAAACCCTCACAGTGACCAAAATTGCCATTTTTACAGAGTTTTGCTTACTCAAAATCTTCAATTTTGACCAATTTCAGGCACAGAAATGACTTTAAACACACTTATTTTAGTTGAAAAAGTAATAACTCACATCCAACCGTCATTTAAAGTCAAAAGATTAAATGTTAAAATTTCATCAATATTGACCATTTTTTCAACGTTCGACTGGTCCGGGGTCATCGTTTTTCATCAGAAAATTGATTTTTTGGACTCTACCAAAAATGATTCAAAATGTCATTTGGATCGGGCCTCATGTTGAATAACCACTTTTTAAACCCTCACAGTGACCAAAATTGCCATTTTTACAGAGTTTTGCTTACTCAAAAGCTTCAATTTTGAACCATTTCAGGCACAGAAATGACTTTAAACACACTTATTTTAGTTGAAAAAGTAACAACTCACATCCAACCGTCATTTAAAGTCAAAATATTAAATGTTAAAATTTCATCAATATTGACCATTTTTTCAACGTTCGACTGGTCCGGGGTCATCGTTTTTCATCAGAAAATTGATTTTTTGGACTCTACCAAAAATGATTCAAAATGTAATTTGGATCGGGCCTCTTGTTGAATAACCACTTTTTAAACCCTCACAGTGACCAAAATTGCCATTTTTACAGAGTTTTGCTTACTCAAAATCTTCAATTTTGACCAATTTCAGGCACAGAAATGACTTTAAACACACTTATTTTAGTTGAAAAAGAAACAACTCACATCCAACCGTCATTTAAAGTCAAAAGATTAAATGTTAAAATTTCATCAATATTGACCATTTTTTCAACGTTCGACTGGTCCGGGGTCATTGTTTTTCATCAGAAAATTGATTTTTTGGACGCTACCAAAAATGATTCAAAATGTCATTTGGATCGGGCCTCATGTTGAATAACCACTTTTTAAACCCTACAAGTGACCAAAATTGCCATTTTTACAGAGTTTTGCTTACTCAAAAGCTTCAAATTTGACCAATTTCAGGCACAGAAATGACTTTAAACACACTTATTTTAGTTGAAAAAGTAATAATTCACATCCAACCGTCATTTAAAGTCAAAAGATTAAATGTTAAAATTTCATCAATATTGACCATTTTTTCAACGTTCGACTGGTCCGGTCATCGTTTTTCATCAGAAAATTGATTTTTTGGACTCTACCAAAAATGATTCAAAATGTCATTTGGATCGTGCCTCATGTTGAATAACCACTTTTTAAACCCTCACAGTGACCAAAATTGCCATTTTTACAGAGTTTTGCTTACTCAAAATCTTCAATTTTGACCAATTTCAGGCACAGAAATGACTTTAAACACACTTATTTTAGTTGAAAAAGTAATAATTCACATCCAACCGTCATTTAAAGTCAAAAGATTAAATGTTAAAATTTCATCAATATTGACCATTTTTTCAACATTCCACTGGTCCGGGTCATCGTTTTTCATCATAAAATTGATTTTTTGGACTCTACCAAAAATGATTCAAAATGTCATTTGGATCGTGCCTCATGTTGAATAACCACTTTTTAAACCCTCACAGTGACCACAATTGCCATTTTTACAGAGTTTTGCTTGCTCAAAATCTTCAATTTTGACCAATTTCAGGCACAGAAATGACTTTAAACACACTTATTTTAGTTGAAAAAGTAATAATTCACATCTAACCGTCATTTAAAGTCGAAAGATTAAATGTTAAAATATCATCAATATTGACCATTTTTTCAACGTTCGACTGGTCCGGGGTCATCGTTTTTCATCAGAAAATTGATTTTTTGGACTCTACCAAAAATGATTCAAAATGTCATTTGGATCGGGCCTCTTGTTGAATAACCACTTTTTAAACCCTCACAGTGACCAAAATTGCCATTTTTACAGAGTTTTGCTTACTCAAAATCTTCAATTTTGACCAATTTCAGGCACAGAAATGACTTTAAACACACTTATTTTAGTTGAAAAAGTAATAACTCACATCCAACCGTCATTTAAAGTCAAAAGATTAAATGTTAAAATTTCATCAATATTGACCATTTTTTCAACGTTCGACTGGTCCGGGGTCATCGTTTTTCATCAGAAAATTGATTTTTTGGACTCTACCAAAAATGATTCAAAATGTCATTTGGATCGGGCCTCATGTTGAATAACCACTTTTTAAACCCTCACAGTGACCAAAATTGCCATTTTTACAGAGTTTTGCTTACTCAAAATCTTCAATTTTGACCAATTTCAGGCACAGAAATGACTTTAAACACACTTATTTTAGTTGAAAAAGTAATAACTCACATCCAACCGTCATTTAAAGTCAAAAGATTAAATGTTAAAATTTCATCAATATTGACCATTTTTTCAACGTTCGACTGGTCCGGGGTCATCGTTTTTCATCAGAAAATGGATTTTTTGGACTCTACCAAAAATGATTCAAAATGTCATTTGGATCGTGCCTCATGTTGAATAACCACTTTTTAAACCCTCACAGTGACCACAATTGCCATTTTTACAGAGTTTTGCTTGCTCAAAATCTTCAATTTTGACCAATTTCAGGCACAGAAATGACTTTAAACACACTTATTTTAGTTGAAAAAGTAATAATTCACATCTAACCGTCATTTAAAGTCGAAAGATTAAATGTTAAAATATCATCAATATTGACCATTTTTTCAACGTTCGACTGGTCCGGGGTCATCGTTTTTCATCAGAAAATTGATTTTTTGGACTCTACCAAAAATGATTCAAAATGTCATTTGGATCGGGCCTCTTGTTGAATAACCACTTTTTAAACCCTCACAGTGACCAAAATTGCCATTTTTACAGAGTTTTGCTTACTCAAAATCTTCAATTTTGACCAATTTCAGGCACAGAAATGACTTTAAACACACTTATTTTAGTTGAAAAAGTAATAACTCACATCCAACCGTCATTTAAAGTCAAAAGATTAAATGTTAAAATTTCATCAATATTGACCATTTTTTCAACGTTCGACTGGTCCGGGGTCATCGTTTTTCATCAGAAAATTGATTTTTTGGACTCTACCAAAAATGATTCAAAATGTCATTTGGATCGGGCCTCATGTTGAATAACCACTTTTTAAACCCTCACAGTGACCAAAATTGCCATTTTTACAGAGTTTTGCTTACTCAAAATCTTCAATTTTGACCAATTTCAGGCACAGAAATGACTTTAAACACACTTATTTTAGTTGAAAAAGTAATAACTCACATCCAACCGTCATTTAAAGTCAAAAGATTAAATGTTAAAATTTCATCAATATTGACCATTTTTTCAACGTTCGACTGGTCCGGGGTCATCGTTTTTCATCAGAAAATGGATTTTTTGGACTCTACCAAAAATGTTTCAAAATGTCATTTGGATCGTGCCTCATGTTGAATAACCACTTTTTAAACCCTCACAGTGACCAAAATTGCCATTTTTACAGAGTTTTGCTTACTCAAAATCTTCAATTTTGACCAATGTCAGGCACAGAAATGACTTTAAAGACACTTATTTTAGTTGAAAAAGTAATAACTCACATCCAACCGTCATTTAAAGTCAAAAGATTAAATGTTAAAATTTCATCAATATTGACCATTTTTTCAACGTTCGACTGGTCCGGGGTCATCGTTTTTCATCAGAAAATGGATTTTTTGGACTCTACCAAAAATGATTCAAAATGTCATTTGGATCGTGCCTCATGTTGAATAACCTCTTTTTAAACCCTCACAGTGACCAAAATTGCCATTTTTACAGAGTTTTGCTTACTCAAAAGCTTCAAATTTGACCAATTTCAGGCACAGAAATGACTTTTAACACACTTATTTTAGTTGAAAAAGTAATAATTCACATCCAACCGTCATTTTAAGTCAAAAGATTAAATGTTAAAATTTCATCAATATTGACCATTTTTTCAACGTTCGACTGGTCCGGGGTCATTGTTTTTCATCAGAAAATTGATTTTTTGGACGCTACCAAAAATGATTCAAAATGTCATTTGGATCGTGCCTCATGTTGAATAACCACTTTTTAAACCCTCACAGTGACCAAAATTGCCATTTTTACAGAGTTTTGCTTGCTCAAAATCTTCAATTTTGACCAATTTCAGGCACAGAAATGACTTTAAACACACTTATTTTAGTTGAAAAAGTAATAATTCACATCTAACCGTCATTTAAAGTCGAAAGATTAAATGTTAAAATATCATCAATATTGACCATTTTTTCAACATTCGACTGGTCCGGGGTCATCGTTTTTCATCAGAAAATTGATTTTTTGGACAGTACCAAAAATGATTCAAAATGTCATTTGGATCGGGCCTCTTGTTGAATAACCACTTTTTAAACCCTCACAGTGACCAAAATTGCCATTTTTACAGAGTTTTGCTTACTCAAAATCTTCAATTTTGACCAATTTCAGGCACAGAAATGACTTTAAACACACTTATTTTAGTTGAAAAAGTAATAACTCACATCCAACCGTCATTTAAAGTCAAAAGATTAAATGTTAAATTTTCATCAATATTGACCATTTTTTCAACGTTCGACTGGTCCGGGGTCATCGTTTTTCATCAGAAAATTGATTTTTTGGACTCTACCAAAAATGATTCAAAATGTCATTTGGATCGGGCCTCATGTTGAATAACCACTTTTTAAACCCTCACAGTGACCAAAATTGCCATTTTTACAGAGTTTTGCTTACTCAAAATCTTCAATTTTGACCAATTTCAGGCACAGAAATGACTTTAAACACACTTATTTTAGTTGAAAAAGTAATAACTCAAATCCAACCGTCATTTAAAGTCAAAAGATTAAATGTTAAAATTTCATCAATATTGACCATTTTTTCAACGTTCGACTGGTCCGGGGTCATCGTTTTTCATCAGAAAATGGATTTTTTGGACTCTACCAAAAATGTTTCAAAATGTCATTTGGATCGTGCCTCATGTTGAATAACCACTTTTTAAACCCTCACAGTGACCAAAATTGCCATTTTTACAGAGTTTTGCTTACTCAAAAGCTTCAATTTTGAACCATTTCAGGCACAGAAATGACTTTAAACACACTCATTTTAGTTGAAAAAGTAACAACTCACATCCAACCGTCATTTAAAGTCAAAAGATTAAATGTTAAAATTTCATCAATATTGACCATTTTTTCAACGTTCGACTGGTCCGGGGTCATCGTTTTTCATCAGAAAATAAATTTTTTGGACTCTACCAAAAATGATTCAAAATGTAATTTGGATCGGGCCTCATGTTGAATAACCACTTTTTAAACCCTCACAGTGACCAAAATTGCCATTTTTACAGAGTTTTGCTTACTCAAAATCTTCAATTTTGACCAATTTCAGGCACAGAAATGACTTTAAACACACTTATTTTAGTTGAAAAAGTAATAACTCACATCCAACCGTCATTTAAAGTCAAAAGATTAAATGTTAAAATTTCATCAATATTGACCATTTTTTCAACGTTCGACTGGTCCGGGGTCATCGTTTTTCATCAGAAAATTTATTTTTTGGTCTCTACCAAAACTGATTCAAAATGTCATTTGGATCGGGCCTCATGTTGAATAACCACTTTTTAAACCCTCACAGTGACCAAAATTGCCATTTTTACAGAGTTTTGCTTACTCAAAACTTTTAAATTTGACCAATTTCAGGCACAGAAATGACTTTAAACACACTTATTTTAGTTGAAAAAGTAATAACTCACATCCAACCGTCATTTAAAGTCAAAAGATTAAATGTTAAAATTTCATCAATATTGACCATTTTTTCAACGTTCGACTGGTCCGGGGTCATCGATTTTCATCAGAAAATGGATTTTTTGGACTCTACCAAAAATGTTTCAAAATGTCATTTGGATCGTGCCTCATGTTGAATAACCACTTTTTAAACCCTCACAGTGACCAAAATTGCCATTTTTACAGAGTTTTGCTTACTCAAAATCATCAATTTTGACCAATTTCAGGCACAGAAATGACTTTAAACACACTTATTTTAGTTGAAAAAGTAATAACTCACATCCAACCGTCATTTAAAGTCAAAAGATTAAATGTTAAAATTTCATCAATATTGACCATTTTTTCAACGTTCGACTGTTCCGGGGTCATCGTTTTTCATCAGAAAATGGATTTTTTGGACTCTACCAAAAATGTTTCAAAATGTCATTTGGATCGTGCCTCATGTTGAATAACCACTTTTTAAACCCTCACAGTGACCAAAATTGCCATTTTTACAGAGTTTTGCTTACTCAAAATCTTCAATTTTGACCAATTTCAGGCACAGAAATGACTTTAAACACACTTATTTTAGTTGAAAAAGTAAAAACTCACATCCAACCGTCATTTAAAGTCAAAAGATTAAATGTTAAAATTTCATCAATATTGACCATTTTTTCAAAGTTCGATTGGTCCGGGGTCATCGTTTGTCATCAGAAAATGGATTTTTTGGACTCTACCAAAAATGATTCAAAATGTCATTTGGATCGGGCCTCATGTTGAATAACCACTTTTTAAACCCTCACAGTGACCAAAATTGCCATTTTTACAGAGTTTTGCTTACTCAAAATCTTCAATTTTGACCAATTTCAGGCACAGAAATGACTTTAAACACACTTATTTTAGTTGAAAAAGTAATAACTCACATCCAACCGTCATTTAAAGTCAAAAGATTAAATGTTAAAATTTCATCAATATTGACCATTTTTTCAACGTTCGACTCGTCCGGGGTCATCGTTTTTCATCAGAAAATGGATTTGTTGGACTCTACCAAAAATGTTTCAAAATGTCATTTGGATAGTGCCTCATGTTGAATAACCACTTTTTAAACCCTCACAGTGACCAAAATTGCCATTTTTACAGAGTTTTGCTTACTCAAAATCTTCAATTTTGACCAATTTCAGGCACAGAAATGACTTTAAACACACTTATTTTAGTTGAAAAAGTAATAACTCACATCCAACCGTCATTTAAAGTCAAAAGATTAAATGTTAAAATTTCATCAATATTGACAATTTTTTCAACGTTCGACTGGTCCGGGGTCATCGTTTTTCATCAGAAAATTGATTTTTTGGTCTCTACCAAAACTGATTCAAAATGTCATTTGGATCGGGCCTCATGTTGAATAACCACTTTTTAAACCCTCACAGTGACCAAAATTGCCATTTTTACAGAGTTTTGCTTACTCAAAACTTTTAAATTTGACCAATTTCAGGCACAGAAATGACTTTAAACACACTTATTTTAGTTGAAAAAGTAATAACTCACATCCAACCGTCATTTAAAGTCAAATGATTAAATGTTAAAATTTCATTAATATTGACCATTTTTTCAACGTTCGACTGGTCCGGGGTCATCGTTTTTCATCAGAAAATTGATTTTTTGGACTCTACCAAAAATGATTCAAAATGTCATTTGGATCGGGCCTCATGTTGAATAACCACTTTTTAAAACCTCACAGTGACCAAAATTGCCATTATTACAGAGTTTTGCTTACTCAAAATCTTCAATTTTGACCAATTTCAGGCACAGAAATGACTTTAAACACACTTATTTTAGTTGAAAAAGTAATAACTCACATCCAACCGTCATTTAAAGTCAAAAGATTAAATGTTAAAATTTCATCAATATTGACCATTTTTTCAACGTTCGACTGGTCCGGGGTCATCGTTTTTCATCAGAAAATGGATTTTTTGGACTCTACCAAAAATGTTTCAAAATGTCATTTGGATCGTGCCTCATGTTGAATAACCACTTTTTAAACCCTCACAGTGACCAAAATTGCCATTTTTACAGAGTTTTGCTTACTCAAAATCTTCAATTTTGACCAATTTCAGGCACAGAAATGACTTTAAACACACTTATTTTAGTTGAAAAAGTAAAAACTCACATCCAACCGTCATTTAAAGTCAAAAGATTAAATGTTAAAATTTCATCAATATTGACCATTTTTTCAAAGTTCGACTGGTCCGGGGTCATCGTTTTTCATCAGAAAATGGATTTTTTGGACTCTACCAAAAATGATTCAAAATGTCATTTGGATCGGGCCTCATGTTGAATAACCACTTTTTAAACCCTCACAGTGACCAAAATTGCCATTTTTACAGAGTTTTGCTTACTCAAATCTTCAATTTTGACCAATTTCAGGCACAGAAATGACTTTAAACACACTTATTTTAGTTGAAAAAGTAATAACTCACATCCAACCGTCATTTAAAGTCAAAAGATTAAATGTTAAAATTTCATCAATATTGACCATTTTTTCAACGTTCAACTGGTCCGGGGTCATCGTTTTTCATCAGAAAATGGATTTGTTGGACTCTACCAAAAATGTTTCAAAATGTCATTTGGATAGTGCCTCATGTTGAATAACCACTTTTTAAACCCTCACAGTGACCAAAATTGCCATTTTTACAGAGTTTTGCTTACTCAAAATCTTCAATTTTGACCAATTTCAGGCACAGAAATGACTTTAAACACACTTATTTTAGTTGAAAAAGTAATAACTTACATCCAACCGTCATTTAAAGTCAAAAGATTAAATGTTAAAATGTCATCAATATTGACCATTTTTTCAACGTTTGACTGGTCCGGGGTCATCGTTTTTCATCAGAAAATTGATTTTTTGGTCTCTACCAAAACTGATTCAAAATGTCATGTGGATCGGGCCTCATGTTGAATAACCACTTTTTAAACCCTCACAGTGACCAAAATTGCCATTTTTACAGAGTTTTGCTTACTCAAAACTTTTAAATTTGACCAATTTCAGGCACAGAAATGACTTTAAACACACTTATTTTAGTTGAAAAAGTAATAACTCACATCCAACCGTCATTTAAAGTCAAAAGATTAAATGTTAAAATTTCATCAATATTGACCATTTTTTCAACGTTCGACTGGTCCGGGGTCATCGTTTTTCATCAGAAAATGAATTTTTTGGACTCTACCAAAAATGTTTCAAAATGTCATTTGGATCGTGCCTCATGTTGAATAACCACTTTTTAAACCCTCACAGTGACCAAAATTGCCATTTTTACAGAGTTTTGCTTACTCAAAATCTTCAATTTTGACCAATTTCAGGCATAGAAATGACTTTAAACACACTTATTTTAGTTGAAAAAGTAATAACTCACATCCAACCGTCATTTAAAGTCAAAAGATTAAATGTTAAAATTTCATCAATATTGACCATTTTTTCAACGTTCGACTGGTCCGGGGTCATCGTTTTTCATCAGAAAATTGATTTTTTGGACTCTACCAAAAATGTTTCAAAATGTCATTTGGATCGTGCCTCATGTTGAATAACCACTTTTTAAACCCTCACAGTGACCAAAATTGCCATTTTTACAGAGTTTTGCTTACTCAAAATCTTCAATTTTGACCAATTTCAGGCACAGAAATGACTTTAAACACACGTATTTTAGTTGAAAAAGTAAAAACTCACATCCAACCGTCATTTAAAGTCAAAAAATTAAATGTTAAAATTTCATCAATATTGACCATTTTTTCAAAGTTCGATTGGTCCGGGGTCATCGTTTTTCATCAGAAAATGGATTTTTTGGACTCTACCAAAAATGATTCAAAATGTCATTTGGATCGGGCCTCATGTTGAATAACCACTTTTTAAACCCTCACAGTGACCAAAATTGCCATTTTTACAGAGTTTTGCTTACTCAAAATCTTCAATTTTGACCAATTTCAGGCACAGAAATGACTTTAAACACACTTATTTTAGTTGAAAAAGTAATAACTCACATCCAACCGTCATTTAAAGTCAAAAAATTAAATGTGAAAATTTCATCAATATTGACCATTTTTTCAAAGTTCGATTGGTCCGGGGTCATCGTTTTTCATCAGAAAATGGATTTTTTGGACTCTACCAAAAATGATTCAAAATGTCATTTGGATCGGGCCTCATGTTGAATAACCACTTTTTAAACCCTCACAGTGACCAAAATTGCCATTTTTACAGAGTTTTGCTTACTCAAAATCTTCAATTTTGACCAATTTCAGGCACAGAAATGACTTTAAACACACTTATTTTAGTTGAAAAAGTAATAACTCACATCCAACCGTCATTTAAAGTCAAAAGATTAAATGTTAAAATTTCATCAATATTGACCATTTTTTCAACGTTCGACTGGTCCGGGGTCATCGTTTTTCATCAGAAAATGGATTTGTTGGACTCTACCAAAAATGTTTCAAAATGTCATTTGGATAGTGCCTCATGTTGAATAACCACTTTTTAAACCCTCACAGTGACCAAAATTGCCATTTTTACAGAGTTTTGCTTACTCAAAATTTTCAATTTTGACCAATTTCAGGCACAGAAATGACTTTAAACACACTTATTTTAGTTGAAAAAGTAATAACTCACATCCAACCGTCATTTAAAGTCAAAAGATTAAATGTTAAAATTTCATCAATATTGACCATTTTTTCAACGTTCGACTGGTCCGGGGTCATCGTTTTTCATCAGAAAATTGATTTTTTGGTCTCTACCAAAACTGATTCAAAATGTCAATTGGATCGGGCCTCATGTTGAATAACCACTTTTTAAACCCTCACAGTGACCAAAATTGCCATTTTTACAGAGTTTTGCTTACTCAAAACTTTTAAATTTGACCAATTTCAGGCACAGAAATGACATTAAACACACTTATTTTAGTTGAAAAAGTAATAACTCACATCCAACCGTCATTTAAAGTCAAATGATTAAATGTTAAAATTTCATTAATATTGACCATTTTTTCAACGTTCGACTGGTCCGGGGTCATCGTTTTTCATCAGAAAATTGATTTTTTGGACTCTACCAAAAATGTTTCAAAATGTCATTTGGATCGTGCCTCATGTTGAATAACCACTTTTTAAACCCTCACAGTGACCAAAATTGCCATTTTTACAGAGTTTTGCTTACTCAAAATCTTCAATTTTGACCAATTTCAGGCACAGAAATGACTTTAAACACACGTATTTTAGTTGAAAAAGTAAAAACTCACATCCAACCGTCATTTAAAGTCAAAAAATTAAATGTTAAAATTTCATCAATATTGACCATTTTTTCAAAGTTCGATTGGTCCGGGGTCATCGTTTTTCATCAGAAAATGGATTTTTTGGACTCTACCAAAAATGATTCAAAATGTCATTTGGATCGGGCCTCATGTTGAATAACCACTTTTTAAACCCTCACAGTGACCAAAATTGCCATTTTTACAGAGTTTTGCTTACTCAAAATCTTCAATTTTGACCAATTTCAGGCACAGAAATGACTTTAAACACACTTATTTTAGTTGAAAAAGTAATAACTCACATCCAACCGTCATTTAAAGTCAAAAGATTAAATGTTAAAATTTCATCAATATTGACCATTTTTTCAACGTTCGACTGGTCCGGGGTCATCGTTTTTCATCAGAAAATGGATTTGTTGGACTCTACCAAAAATGTTTCAAAATGTCATTTGGATAGTGCCTCATGTTGAATAACCACTTTTTAAACCCTCACAGTGACCAAAATTGCCATTTTTACAGAGTTTTGCTTACTCAAAATTTTCAATTTTGACCAATTTCAGGCACAGAAATGACTTTAAACACACTTATTTTAGTT
Organism: Lissotriton vulgaris; assembly: GCF_964263255.1. Classification (NCBI taxonomy): domain Eukaryota; kingdom Metazoa; phylum Chordata; class Amphibia; order Caudata; family Salamandridae; genus Lissotriton; species Lissotriton vulgaris. The sequence goes on from NW_028244860.1 coordinate 77,013, forward strand.
GAAAAAGTAATAACTCACATCCAACCGTCATTTAAAGTCAAAAGATTAAATGTTAAAATTTCATCAATATTGACCATTTTTTCAACGTTCGACTGGTCCGGGGTCATCGTTTTTCATCAGAAAATTGATTTTTTGGTCTCTACCAAAACTGATTCAAAATGTCAATTGGATCGGGCCTCATGTTGAATAACCACTTTTTAAACCCTCACAGTGACCAAAATTGCCATTTTTACAGAGTTTTGCTTACTCAAAACTTTTAAATTTGACCAATTTCAGGCACAGAAATGACATTAAACACACTTATTTTAGTTGAAAAAGTAATAACTCACATCCAACCGTCATTTAAAGTCAAATGATTAAATGTTAAAATTTCATTAATATTGACCATTTTTTCAACGTTCGACTGGTCCGGGGTCATCGTTTTTCATCAGAAAATTGATTTTTTGGACTCTACCAAAAATGATTCAAAATGTCATTTGGATCGGGCCTCATGTTGAATAACCACTTTTTAAAACCTCACAGTGACCAAAATTGCCATTTTTACAGAGTTTTGCTTACTCAAAATCTTCAATTTTGACCAATTTCAGGCACAGAAATGACTTTAAACACACTTATTTTAGTTGAAAAAGTAATAACTCACATCCAACCATCATTTAAAGTCAAAAGATTAAATGTTAAAATTTCATCAATATTGACCATTTTTTCAACGTTCGACTGGTCCGGGGTCATCGTTTTTCATCAGAAAATTGATTTTTTGGACTCTACCAAAAATGTTTCAAAATGTCATTTGGATCGTGCCTCATGTTGAATAACCACTTTTTAAACCCTCACAGTGACCAAAATTGCCATTTTTACAGAGTTTTGCTTACTCAAAATCTTCAATTTTGACCAATTTCAGGCACAGAAATGACTTTAAACACACTTATTTTAGTTGAAAAAGTAAAAACTCACATCCAACCGTCATTTAAAGTCAAAAAATTAAATGTTAAAATTTCATCAATATTGACCATTTTTTCAAAGTTCGATTGGTCCGGGGTCATCGTTTTTCATCAGAAAATGGATTTTTTGGACTCTACCAAAAATGATTCAAAATGTCATTTGGATCGGGCCTCATGTTGAATAACCACTTTTTAAACCCTCACAGTGACCAAAATTGCCATTTTTACAGAGTTTTGCTTACTCAAAATCTTCAATTTTGACCAATTTCAGGCACAGAAATGACTTTAAACACACTTATTTTAGTTGAAAAAGTAATAACTCACATCCAACCGTCATTTAAAGTCAAAAGATTAAATGTTAAAATTTCATCAATATTGACCATTTTTTCAACGTTCGACTGGTCCGGGGTCATCGTTTTTCATCAGAAAATGGATTTGTTGGACTCTACCAAAAATGTTTCAAAATGTCATTTGGATAGTGCCTCATGTTGAATAACCACTTTTTAAACCCTCACAGTGACCAAAATTGCCATTTTTACAGAGTTTTGCTTACTCAAAATTTTCAATTTTGACCAATTACAGGCACAGAAATGACTTTAAACACACTTATTTTAGTTGAAAAAGTAATAACTCACATCCAACCGTCATTTAAAGTCAAAAGATTAAATGTTAAAATTTCATCAATATTGACCATTTTTTCAACGTTCGACTGGTCCGGGGTCATCGTTTTTCATCAGAAAATTGATTTTTTGGTCTCTACCAAAACTGATTCAAAATGTCAATTGGATCGGGCCTCATGTTGAATAACCACTTTTTAAACCCTCACAGTGACCAAAATTGCCATTTTTACAGAGTTTTGCTTACTCAAAACTTTTAAATTTGACCAATTTCAGGCACAGAAATGACATTAAACACACTTATTTTAGTTGAAAAAGTAATAACTCACATCCAACCGTCATTTAAAGTCAAATGATTAAATGTTAAAATTTCATTAATATTGACCATTTTTTCAACGTTCGACTGGTCCGGGGTCATCGTTTTTCATCAGAAAATTGATTTTTTGGACTCTACCAAAAATGTTTCAAAATGTCATTTGGATCGTGCCTCATGTTGAATAACCACTTTTTAAACCCTCACAGTGACCAAAATTGCCATTTTTACAGAGTTTTGCTTACTCAAAATCTTCAATTTTGACCAATTTCAGGCACAGAAATGACTTTAAACACACGTATTTTAGTTGAAAAAGTAAAAACTCACATCCAACCGTCATTTAAAGTCAAAAAATTAAATGTTAAAATTTCATCAATATTGACCATTTTTTCAAAGTTCGATTGGTCCGGGGTCATCGTTTTTCATCAGAAAATGGATTTTTTGGACTCTACCAAAAATGATTCAAAATGTCATTTGGATCGGGCCTCATGTTGAATAACCACTTTTTAAACCCTCACAGTGACCAAAATTGCCATTTTTACAGAGTTTTGCTTACTCAAAATCTTCAATTTTGACCAATTTCAGGCACAGAAATGACTTTAAACACACTTATTTTAGTTGAAAAAGTAATAACTCACATCCAACCGTCATTTAAAGTCAAAAGATTAAATGTTAAAATTTCATCAATATTGACCATTTTTTCAACGTTCCACTGGTCCGGGTCATTGTTTTTCATCAGAAAATTTATTTTTTGGACTCTACCAAAAATGATTCAAAATGTAATTTGGATCGTGCCTCATGTTGAATAACCACTTTTTAAACCCTCACAGTGACCAAAATTGCCATTTTTACAGAGTTTTGCTTGCTCAAAATCTTCAATTTTGACCAATTTCAGGCACAGAAATGACTTTAAACACACTTATTTTAGTTGAAAAAGTAATAACTCACATCCAACCGTCATTTAAAGTCAAAAGATTAAATGTTAAAATTTCATCAATATTGACCATTTTTTCAACGTTCGACTGGTCCGGGGTCATCGTTTTTCATCAGAAAATTGATTTTTTGGTCTCTACCAAAACTGATTCAAAATGTCAATTGGATCGGGCCTCATGTTGAATAACCACTTTTTAAACCCTCACAGTGACCAAAATTGCCATTTTTACAGAGTTTTGCTTACTCAAAACTTTTAAATTTGACCAATTTCAGGCACAGAAATGACATTAAACACACTTATTTTAGTTGAAAAAGTAATAACTCACATCCAACCGTCATTTAAAGTCAAATGATTAAATGTTAAAATTTCATTAATATTGACCATTTTTTCAACGTTCGACTGGTCCGGGGTCATCGTTTTTCATCAGAAAATTGATTTTTTGGACTCTACCAAAAATGATTCAAAATGTCATTTGGATCGGGCCTCATGTTGAATAACCACTTTTTAAAACCTCACAGTGACCAAAATTGCCATTTTTACAGAGTTTTGCTTACTCAAAATCTTCAATTTTGACCAATTTCAGGCACAGAAATGACTTTAAACACACTTATTTTAGTTGAAAAAGTAATAACTCACATCCAACCATCATTTAAAGTCAAAAGATTAAATGTTAAAATTTCATCAATATTGACCATTTTTTCAACGTTCGACTGGTCCGGGGTCATCGTTTTTCATCAGAAAATTGATTTTTTGGACTCTACCAAAAATGTTTCAAAATGTCATTTGGATCGTGCCTCATGTTGAATAACCACTTTTTAAACCCTCACAGTGACCAAAATTGCCATTTTTACAGAGTTTTGCTTACTCAAAATCTTCAATTTTGACCAATTTCAGGCACAGAAATGACTTTAAACACACTTATTTTAGTTGAAAAAGTAAAAACTCACATCCAACCGTCATTTAAAGTCAAAAAATTAAATGTTAAAATTTCATCAATATTGACCATTTTTTCAAAGTTCGATTGGTCCGGGGTCATCGTTTTTCATCAGAAAATGGATTTTTTGGACTCTACCAAAAATGATTCAAAATGTCATTTGGATCGGGCCTCATGTTGAATAACCACTTTTTAAACCCTCACAGTGACCAAAATTGCCATTTTTACAGAGTTTTGCTTACTCAAAATCTTCAATTTTGACCAATTTCAGGCACAGAAATGACTTTAAACACACTTATTTTAGTTGAAAAAGTAATAACTCACATCCAACCGTCATTTAAAGTCAAAAGATTAAATGTTAAAATTTCATCAATATTGACCATTTTTTCAACGTTCGACTGGTCCGGGGTCATCGTTTTTCATCAGAAAATGGATTTGTTGGACTCTACCAAAAATGTTTCAAAATGTCATTTGGATAGTGCCTCATGTTGAATAACCACTTTTTAAACCCTCACAGTGACCAAAATTGCCATTTTTACAGAGTTTTGCTTACTCAAAATTTTCAATTTTGACCAATTACAGGCACAGAAATGACTTTAAACACACTTATTTTAGTTGAAAAAGTAATAACTCACATCCAACCGTCATTTAAAGTCAAAAGATTAAATGTTAAAATTTCATCAATATTGACCATTTTTTCAACGTTCGACTGGTCCGGGGTCATCGTTTTTCATCAGAAAATTGATTTTTTGGTCTCTACCAAAACTGATTCAAAATGTCAATTGGATCGGGCCTCATGTTGAATAACCACTTTTTAAACCCTCACAGTGACCAAAATTGCCATTTTTACAGAGTTTTGCTTACTCAAAACTTTTAAATTTGACCAATTTCAGGCACAGAAATGACATTAAACACACTTATTTTAGTTGAAAAAGTAATAACTCACATCCAACCGTCATTTAAAGTCAAATGATTAAATGTTAAAATTTCATTAATATTGACCATTTTTTCAACGTTCGACTGGTCCGGGGTCATCGTTTTTCATCAGAAAATTGATTTTTTGGACTCTACCAAAAATGATTCAAAATGTCATTTGGATCGGGCCTCATGTTGAATAACCACTTTTTAAAACCTCACAGTGACCAAAATTGCCATTTTTACCAGAGTTTTGCTTACTCAAAATCTTCAATTTTGACCAATTTCAGGCACAGAAATGACTTTAAACACACTTATTTTAGTTGAAAAAGTAAAAACTCACATCCAACCGTCATTTAAAGTCAAAAGATTAAATGTTAAAATTTCATCAATATTGACCATTTTTTCAAAGTTCGACTGGTCCGGGGTCATCGTTTTTCATCAGAAAATGGATTTTTTGGACTCTACCAAAAATGATTCAAAATGTCATTTGGATCGGGCCTCATGTTGAATAACCACTTTTTAAACCCTCACAGTGACCAAAATTGCCATTTTTACAGAGTTTTGCTTACTCAAAATATTCAATTTTGACCAATTTCAGGCACAGAAATGACTTTAAACACACTTATTTTAGTTGAAAAAGTAATAACTCACATCCAACCGTCATTTAAAGTCAAAAGATTAAATGTTAAAATTTCATCAATATTGACCATTTTTTCAACGTTCGACTGGTCCGGGGTCATCGTTTTTCATCAGAAAATTGATTTTTTGGTCTCTACCAAAACTGATTCAAAATGTCATTTGGATCGGGCCTCATGTTGAATAACCACTTTTTAAACCCTCACAGTGACCAAAATTGCCATTTTTACAGAGTTTTGCTTACTCAAAACTTTTAAATTTGACCAATTTCAGGCACAGAAATGACTTTAAACACACTTATTTTAGTTGAAAAAGTAATAACTCACATCCAACCGTCATTTAAAGTCAAAAGATTAAATGTTAAAATTTCATCAATATTGACCATTTTTTCAACGTTCGACTGGTCCGGGGTCATCGTTTTTCATCAGAGAATGGATTTGTTGGACTCTACCAAAAATGTTTCAAAATGTCATTTGGATCGTGCCTCATGTTGAATAACCACTTTTTAAACCCTCACAGTGACCAAAATTGCCATTTTTACAGAGTTTTGCTTACTCAAAATCTTCAATTTTGACCAATTTCAGGTACAGAAATGACTTTAAACACACTTATTTTAGTTGAAAAAGTAATAACTCACATCCAACCGTCATTTAAAGTCAAAAGATTAAATGTTAAAATTTCATCAATATTGACCATTTTTTCAACGTTCGACTGGTCCGGGGTCATCGTTTTTCATCAGAAAATGGATTTTTTGGACTCTACCATAAATGTTTCAAAATGTCATTTGGATCGTGCCTCATGTTGAATAACCACTTTTTAAACCCTCACAGTGACCAAAATTGCCATTTTTACAGAGTTTTGCTTACTCAAAATCTTCAATTTTGACCAATTTCAGGCACAGAAATGACTTTAAACACACTTATTTTAGTTGAAAAAGTAATAACTCACATCCAACCGTCATTTAAAGTCAAAAGATTAAATGTTAAAATTTCATCAATATTGACCATTTTTTCAACGTTCGACTGGTCCGGGGTCATCGTTTTTCATCAGAAAATTGATTTTTTGGTCTCTACCAAAACTGATTCAAAATGTCATTTGGATCGGGCCTCATGTTGAATAACCACTTTTTAAACCCTCACAGTGACCAAAATTGCCATTTTTACAGAGTTCTGCTTACTCAAAACTTTTAAATTTGACCAATTTCAGGCACAGAAATGACTTTAAACACACTTATTTTAGTTGAAAAAGTAATAACTCACATCCAACCGTCATTTAAAGTCAAATGATTAAATGTTAAAATTTCATTAATATTGACCATTTTTTCAACGTTCGACTGGTCCGGGGTCATTGTTTTTCATCAGAAAATTGATTTTTTGGACTCTACCAAAAATGATTCAAAATGTCATTTGGATCGTGCCTCATGTTGAATAACCACTTTTTAAACCCTCACAGTGACCAAAATTGCCATTTTTACAGAGTTTTGCTTGCTCAAAATCTTCAATTTTGACCAATTTCAGGCACAGAAATGACTTTAAACACACTTATTTTAGTTGAAAAAGTAATAACTCACATCCAACCGTCATTTAAAGTCAAAAGATTAAATGTTAAAATTTCATCAATATTGACCATTTTTTCAACGTTCGACTGGTCGGGGGTCATCGTTTTTCATCTGAAAATGGATTTGTTGGACTCTACCAAAAATGTTTCAAAATGTCATTTGGATAGTGCCTCATGTTGAATAACCACTTTTTAAACCCTCACAGTGACCAAAATTGCCATTTTTACAGAGTTTTGCTTACTCAAAATCTTCAATTTTGACCAATTTCAGGCACAGAAATGACTTTAAACACACTTATTTTAGTTGAAAAAGTAATAACTCACATCCAACCGTCATTTAAAGTCAAAAGATTAAATGTTAAAATTTCATCAATATTGACCATTTTTTCAACGTTCGACTGGTCCGGGGTCATCGTTTTTCATCAGAAAATTTATTTTTTGGTCTCTACCAAAACTGATTCAAAATGTCATTTGGATCGGGCCTCATGTTGAATAACCACTTTTTAAACCCTCACAGTGACCAAAATTGCCATTTTTACAGAGTTTTGCTTACTCAAAACTTTTAAATTTGACCAATTTCAGGCACAGAAATGACTTTAAACACACTTATTTTAGTTGAAAAAGTAATAACTCACATCCAACCGTCATTTAAAGTCAAAAGATTAAATGTTAAAATTTCATCAATATTGACCATTTTTTCAACGTTCGACTGGTCCGGGGTCATCGATTTTCATCAGAAAATGGATTTTTTGGACTCTACCAAAAATGTTTCAAAATGTCATTTGGATCGTGCCTCATGTTGAATAACCACTTTTTAAACCCTCACAGTGACCAAAATTGCCATTTTTACAGAGTTTTGCTTACTCAAAATCTTCAATTTTGACCAATTTCAGGCACAGAAATGACTTTAAACACACTTATTTTAGTTGAAAAAGTAATAACTCACATCCAACCGTCATTTAAAGTCAAAAGATTAAATGTTAAAATTTCATCAATATTGATCATTTTTTCAACGTTCGACTGGTCCGGGGTCATCGTTTTTCATCAGAAAATTTATTTTTTGGTCTCTACCAAAACTGATTCAAAATGTCATTTGGATCGGGCCTCATGTTGAATAACCACTTTTTAAACCCTCACAGTGACCAAAATTGCCATTTTTACAGAGTTTTGCTTACTCAAAACTTTAAAATTTGACCAATTTCAGGCACAGAAATGACTTTAAACACACTTATTTTAGTTGAAAAAGTAATAACTCACATCCAACCGTCATTTAAAGTCAAAAGATTAAATGTTAAAATTTCATCAATATTGACCATTTTTTCAACGTTCGACTGGTCCGGGGTCATCGATTTTCATCAGAAAATGGATTTTTTGGACTCTACCAAAAATGTTTCAAAATGTCATTTGGATCGTGCCTCATGTTGAATAACCACTTTTTAAACCCTCACAGTGACCAAAATTGCCATTTTTACAGAGTTTTGCTTACTCAAAATCATCAATTTTGACCAATTTCAGGCACAGAAATGACTTTAAACACACTTATTTTAGTTGAAAAAGTAATAACTCACATCCAACCGTCATTTAAAGTCAAAAGATTAAATGTTAAAATTTCATCAATATTGACCATTTTTTCAACGTTCGACTGTTCCGGGGTCATCGTTTTTCATCAGAAAATTGATTTTTTGGACTCTACCAAAAATGTTTCAAAATGTCATTTGGATCGTGCCTCATGTTGAATAACCACTTTTTAAACCCTCACAGTGACCAAAATTGCCATTTTTACAGAGTTTTGCTTACTCAAAATCTTCAATTTTGACCAATTTCAGGCACAGAAATGACTTTAAACACACTTATTTTAGTTGAAAAAGTAAAAACTCACATCCAACCGTCATTTAAAGTCAAAAGATTAAATGTTAAAATTTCATCAATATTGACCATTTTTTCAACGTTCGACTGGTCCGGGGTCATCGTTTTTCATCAGAAAATGGATTTGTTGGACTCTACCAAAAATGTTTCAAAATGTCATTTGGATAGTGCCTCATGTTGAATAACCACTTTTTAAACCCTCACAGTGACCAAAATTGCCATTTTTACAGAGTTTTGCTTACTCAAAATTTTCAATTTTGACCAATTTCAGGCACAGAAATGACTTTAAACACACTTATTTTAGTTGAAAAAGTAATAACTCACATCCAACCGTCATTTAAAGTCAAAAGATTAAATGTTAAAATTTCATCAATATTGACCATTTTTTCAACGTTCGACTGGTCCGGGGTCATCGTTTTTCATCAGAAAATTGATTTTTTGGTCTCTACCAAAACTGATTCAAAATGTCAATTGGATCGGGCCTCATGTTGAATAACCACTTTTTAAACCCTCACAGTGACCAAAATTGCCATTTTTACAGAGTTTTGCTTACTCAAAACTTTTAAATTTGACCAATTTCAGGCACAGAAATGACATGAAACACACTTATTTTAGTTGAAAAAGTAATAACTCACATCCAACCGTCATTTAAAGTCAAATGATTAAATGTTAAAATTTCATTAATATTGACCATTTTTTCAACGTTCGACTGGTCCGGGGTCATCGTTTTTCATCAGAAAATTGATTTTTTGGACTCTACCAAAAATGATTCAAAATGTCATTTGGATCGGGCCTCATGTTGAATAACCACTTTTTAAAACCTCACAGTGACCAAAATTGCCATTTTTACCAGAGTTTTGCTTACTCAAAATCTTCAATTTTGACCAATTTCAGGCACAGAAATGACTTTAAACACACTTATTTTAGTTGAAAAAGTAAAAACTCACATCCAACCGTCATTTAAAGTCAAAAGATTAAATGTTAAAATTTCATCAATATTGACCATTTTTTCAAAGTTCGACTGGTCCGGGGTCATCGTTTTTCATCAGAAAATGGATTTTTTGGACTCTACCAAAAATGATTCAAAATGTCATTTGGATCGGGCCTCATGTTGAATAACCACTTTTTAAACCCTCACAGTGACCAAAATTGCCATTTTTACAGAGTTTTGCTTACTCAAAATATTCAATTTTGACCAATTTCAGGCACAGAAATGACTTTAAACACACTTATTTTAGTTGAAAAAGTAATAACTCACATCCAACCGTCATTTAAAGTCAAAAGATTAAATGTTAAAATTTCATCAATATTGACCATTTTTTCAACGTTCGACTGATCCTGGGTCATCGTTTTTCATCAGAAAATGGATTTGTTGGACTCTACCAAAAATGTTTCAAAATGTCATTTGGATAGTGCCTCATGTTGAATAACCACTTTTTAAACCCTCACAGTGACCAAAATTGCCATTTTTACAGAGTTTTGCTTACTCAAAATCTTCAATTTTGACCAATTTCAGGCACAGAAATGACTTTAAACACACTTATTTTAGTTGAAAAAGTAATAACTCACATCCAACCGTCATTTAAAGTCAAAAGATTAAATGTTAAAATTTCATCAATATTGACCATTTTTTCAACGTTCGACTGGTCCGGGGTCATCGTTTTTCATCAGAAAATTGATTTTTTGGTCTCTACCAAAACTGATTCAAAATGTCATTTGGATCGGGCCTCATGTTGAATAACCACTTTTTAAACCCTCACAGTGACCAAAATTGCCATTTTTACAGAGTTCTGCTTACTCAAAACTTTTAAATTTGACCAATTTCAGGCACAGAAATGACTTTAAACACACTTATTTTAGTTGAAAAAGTAATAACTCACATCCAACCGTCATTTAAAGTCAAATGATTAAATGTTAAAATTTCATTAATATTGACCATTTTTTCAACGTTCGACTGGTCCGGGGTCATTGTTTTTCATCAGAAAATTGATTTTTTGGACTCTACCAAAAATGATTCAAAATGTCATTTGGATCGTGCCTCATGTTGAATAACCACTTTTTAAACCCTCACAGTGACCAAAATTGCCATTTTTACAGAGTTTTGCTTGCTCAAAATCTTCAATTTTGACCAATTTCAGGCACAGAAATGACTTTAAACACACTTATTTTAGTTGAAAAAGTAATAACTCACATCCAACCGTCATTTAAAGTCAAAAGATTAAATGTTAAAATTTCATCAATATTGACCATTTTTTCAACGTTCGACTGGTCGGGGGTCATCGTTTTTCATCTGAAAATGGATTTGTTGGACTCTACCAAAAATGTTTCAAAATGTCATTTGGATAGTGCCTCATGTTGAAAACCACTTTTTAAACCCTCACAGTGACCAAAATTGCCATTTTTACAGAGTTTTGCTTACTCAAAATCTTCAATTTTGACCAATTTCAGGCACAGAAATGACTTTAAACACACTTATTTTAGTTGAAAAAGTAATAACTCACATCCAACCGTCATTTAAAGTCAAAAGATTAAATGTTAAAATTTCATCAATATTGACCATTTTTTCAACGTTCGACTGGTCCGGGGTCATCGTTTTTCATCAGAAAATTTATTTTTTGGTCTCTACCAAAAATGTTTCAAAATGTCATTTGGATCGTGCCTCATGTTGAATAACCACTTTTTAAACCCTCACAGTGACCAAAATTGCCATTTTTACAGAGTTTTGCTTACTCAAAATCTTCAATTTTGACCAATTTCAGGCACAGAAATGACTTTAAACACACTTATTTTAGTTGAAAAAGTAAAAACTCACATCCAACCGTCATTTAAAGTCAAAAGATTAAATGTTAAAATTTCATCAATATTGACCATTTTTTCAAAGTTCGACTGGTCCCGGGTCATCGTTTTTCATCAGAAAATGGATTTTTGGGACTCTACCAAAAATGATTCAAAATGTCATTTGGATCGGGCCTCATGTTGAATAACCACTTTTTAAACCCTCACAGTGACCAAAATTGCCATTTTTACAGAGTTTTGCTTACTCAAAACTTTTAAATTTGACCAATTTCAGGCACAGAAATGACTTTAAACACACTTATTTTAGTTGAAAAAGTAATAACTCACATCCAACCGTCATTTAAAGTCAAAAGATTAAATGTTAAAATTTCATCAATATTGACCATTTTTTCAACGTTCGACTGGTCCGGGGTCATCGTTTTTCATCAGAAAATTTATTTTTTGGTCTCTACCAAAACTGATTCAAAATGTCATTTGGATCGGGCCTCATGTTGAATAACCACTTTTTAAACCCTCACAGTGACCAAAATTGCCATTTTTACAGAGTTTTGCTTACTCAAAACTTTTAAATTTGACCAATTTCAGGCACAGAAATGACTTTAAACACACTTATTTTAGTTGAAAAAGTAATAACTCACATCCAACCGTCATTTAAAGTCAAATGATTAAATGTTAAAATTTCATTATTATTGACCATTTTTTCAACGTTCGACTGGTCCGGGGTCATCGTTTTTCATCAGAAAATTGATTTTTTGGACTCTACCAAAAATGATTCAAAATGTCATTTGGATCGGGCCTCATGTTGAATAACCACTTTTTAAACCCTCACAGTGACCAAAATTGCCATTTTTACAGAGTTTTGCTTACTCAAAATCTTCAATTTTGACCAATTTCAGGCACAGAAATGACTTTAAACACACTTATTTTAGTTGAAAAAGTAATAACTCACATCCAACCGTCATTTAAAGTCAAAAGATTAAATGTTAAAATTTCATCAATATTGACCATTTTTTCAACGTTCGACTGGTCCGGGGTCATCGTTTTTCATCAAAAAATGGATTTTTTGGACTCTACCAAAAATGTTTCAAAATGTCATTTGGATCGTGCCTCATGTTGAATAACCACTTTTTAAACCCTCACAGTGACCAAAATTGCCATTTTTACAGAGTTTTGCTTACTCAAAATCTTCAATTTTGACCAATTTCAGGCACAGAAATGACTTTAAACACACTTATTTTAGTTGAAAAAGTAATAACTCACATCCAACCGTCATTTAAAGTCAAAAGATTAAATGTTAAAATTTCATCAATATTGACCATTTTTTCAACGTTCGACTGGTCCGGGGTCATCGTTTTTCATCAGAAAATTGATTTTTTGGACTCTACCAAAAATGATTCAAAATGTCATTTGGATCGGGCCTCATGTTGAATAACCACTTTTTAAACCCTCACAGTGACCAAAATTGCCATTTTTACAGAGTTTTGCTTACTGAAAATCTTCAGTTTTGACCAATTTCAGGCCCAGAAATGACTTTAAACACACTTATTTTAGTTGAAAAAGTAATAACTCACATCCAACCGTCATTTAAAGTCAAAAGATTAAATGTTAAAATTTCATCAATATTGACCATTTTTTCAACGTTCGACTGGTCCGGGGTCATCGTTTTTCATCAGAAAATGGATTTTTGGACTCTACCAAAAATGTTTCAAAATGTCATTTGGATTGTGCCTCATGTTGAATAACCACTTTTTAAACCCTCACAGTGACCAAAATTGCCATTTTTACAGAGTTTTGCTTACTCAAAATCTTCAATTTTGACCAATTTCAGGCACAGAAATGACTTTAAACACACTTATTTTAGTTGAAAAAGTAATAACTCACATCCAACCGTCATTTAAAGTCAAAAGATTAAATGTTAAAATTTCATCAATATTGACCATTTTTTCAACGTTCGACTGGTCCGGGGTCATCGTTTTTCATCAGAAAATTAATTTTTTGGACTCTACCAAAAATGATTCAAAATGTCATTTGGATCGGGCCTCATGTTGAATAACCACTTTTTAAACCCTCACAGTGACCAAAATTGCCATTTTTACAGAGTTTTGCTTACTGAAAATCTTCAGTTTTGACCAATTTCAGGCACAGAAATGACTTTAAACACACTTATTTTAGTTGAAAAAGTAATAACTCACATCCAACCGTCATTTAAAGTCAAAAGATTAAATGTTAAAATTTCATCAATATTGACCATTTTTTCAACGTTCGACTGGTCCGGGGTCATCGTTTTTCATCAGAAAAAGGATTTGTTGGACTCTACCAAAAATGTTTCAAAATGTCATTTGGATAGTGCCTCATGTTGAATAACCACTTTTTAAACTCTCACAGTGACCAAAATTGCCATTTTTACAGAGTTTTGCTTACTCAAAATCTTCAATTTTGACCAATTTCAGGCACAGAAATGACTTTAAACACACTTATTTTAGTTGAAAAAGTAATAACTCACATCCAACCGTCATTTAAAGTCAAAAGATTAAATGTTAAAATTTCATCAATATTGACCATTTTTTCAACGTTCGACTGGTCCGGGGTCATCGTTTTTCATCAGAAAATTGATTTTTTGGTCTCTACCAAAACTGATTCAAAATGTCATTTGGATCGGGCCTCATGTTGAATAACCACTTTTTAAACCCTCACAGTGACCAAAATTGCCATTTTTACAGAGTTTTGCTTACTCAAAACTTTTAAATTTGACCAATTTCAGGCACAGAAATGACTTTAAACACACTTATTTTAGTTGAAAAAGTAATAACTCACATCCAACTGTCATTTAAAGTCAAATGATTAAATGTTAAAATTTCATTAATATTGACCATTTTTTCAATGTTCGACTGGTCCGGGGTCATCGTTTTTCATCAGAAAATTGATTTTTTGGACTCTACCAAAAATGATTCAAAATGTCATTTGGATCGGGCCTCATGTTGAATAACCACTTTTTAAACCCTCACAGTGACCAAAATTGCCATTTTTACAGAGTTTTGCTTACTCAAAATCTTCAATTTTGACCAATTTCAGGCACAGAAATGACTTTAAACACACTTATTTTAGTTGAAAAAGTAATAACTCACATCCAACCGTCATTTAAAGTCAAAAGATTAAATGTTAAAATTTCATCAATATTGACCATTTTTTCAACGTTCGACTGGTCCGGGGTCATCGTTTTTCATCAAAAAATGGATTTTTTGGACTCTACCAAAAATGTTTCAAAATGTCATTTGGATCGTGCCTCATGTTGAATAACCACTTTTTAAACCCTCACAGTGACCAAAATTGCCATTTTTACAGAGTTTTGCTTACTCAAAATCTTCAATTTTGACCAATTTCAGGCACAGAAATGACTTTAAACACACTTATTTTAGTTGAAAAAGTAAAAACTCACATCCAACTGTCATTTAAAGTCAAAAGATTAAATGTTAAAATTTCATCAATATTGACCATTTTTTCAAAGTTCGACTGGTCCGGGGTCATCGTTTTTCATCAGAAAATTGATTTTTTGGACTCTACCAAAACTGATTCAAAATGTCATTTGGATCGGGCCTCATGTTGAATAACCACTTTTTAAACCCTCACAGTGACCAAAATTGCCATTTTTACAGAGTTTTGCTTACTCAAAACTTTTAAATTTGACCAATTTCAGGCACAGAAATGACTTTAAACACACTTATTTTAGTTGAAAAAGTAATAACTCACATCCAACCGTCATTTAAAGTCAAAAGATTAAATGTTAAAATTTCATCAATATTGACCATTTTTTCAACGTTCGACTGGTCCGGGGTCATTGTTTTTCATCAGAAAATTGATTTTTTGGACTCTACCAAAAATGATTCAAAATGTCATTTGGATCGGGCCTCATGTTGAATAACCACTTTTTAAACCCTAACAGTGACCAAAATTACGATTTTTACAGAGTTTTTCTTACTCAAAAGCTTCAAATTTGACCAATTTCAGGCACAGAAATGACTTTAAACACACTTATTTTAGTTGAAAAAGTAACAACTCACATCCAACCGTCATTTAAAGTCAAAAGATTAAATGTTAAAATTTCATCAATATTGACCATTTTTTCAACGTTCGACTGGTCCGGGGTCATCGTTTTTCATCAGAAAATTGATTTTTTGGACTCTACCAAAAATGATTCAAAATGTCATTTGGATCGGGCCTCATGTTGAATAACCACTTTTTAAACCCTCACAGTGACCAAAATTGCCATTTTTACAGAGTTTTGCTTACTCAAAATCTTCAATTTTGACCAATTTCAGGCACAGAAATGACTTTAAACACACTTATTTTAGTTGAAAAAGTAAAAACTCACATCCAACCGTCATTTAAAGTCAAAAGATTAAATGTTAAAATTTCATCAATATTGACCATTTTTTCAAAGTTCGACTGGTCCCGGGTCATCGTTTTTCATCAGAAAATGGATTTTTTGGACTCTACCAAAAATGATTCAAAATGTCATTTGGATCGGGCCTCATGTTGAATAACCACTTTTTAAACCCTCACAGTGACCAAAATTGCCATTTTTACAGAGTTTTGCTTACTCAAAATCTTCAATTTTGACCAATTTCAGGCACAGAAATGACTTTAAACACACTTATTTTAGTTGAAAAAGTAATAACTCACATCCAACCGTCATTTAAAGTCAAAAGATTAAATGTTAAAATTTCATCAATATTGACCATTTTTTCAACGTTCGACTGGTCCGGGGTCATCGTTTTTCATCAGAAAATTGATTTTTTGGTCTCTACCAAAACTGATTCAAAATGTCATTTGGATCGGGCCTCATGTTGAATAACCACTTTTTAAACCCTCACAGTGACCAAAATTGCCATTATTACAGAGTTTTGCTTACTCAAAACTTTTAAATTTGACCAATTTCAGGCACAGAAATGACTTTAAACACACTTATTTTAGTTGAAAAAGTAATAACTCACATCCAACCGTCATTTAAAGTCAAATGATTAAATGTTAAAATTTCATTATTATTGACCATTTTTTCAACGTTCGACTGGTCCGGGGTCATCGTTTTTCATCAGAAAATGGATTTTTTGGACTCTACCAAAAATGTTTCAAAATGTCATTTGGATCGTGCCTCATGTTGAATAACCACTTTTTAAACCCTCACAGTGACCAAAATTGCCATTTTTACAGAGTTTTGCTTACTCAAAATCTTCAATTTTGACCAATTTCAGGCACAGAAATGACTTTAAACACACTTATTTTAGTTGAAAAAGTAAAAATTCACATCCAACCGTCATTTAAAGTCAAAAGATTAAATGTTAAAATTTCATCAATATTGACCATTTTTTCAAAGTTCGACTGGTCCGGGGTCATCGTTTTTCATCAGAAAATGGATTTTTTGGACTCTACCAAAAATGTTTCAAAATGTCATTTGGATCGTGCCTCATGTTGAATAACCACTTTTTAAACCCTCACAGTGACCAAAATTGCCATTTTTACAGAGTTTTGCTTACTCAAAATCTTCAATTTTGACCAATTTCAGGCACAGAAATGACTTTAAACACACTTATTTTAGTTGAAAAAGTAAAAACTCACATCCAACCGTCATTTAAAGTCAAAAGATTAAATGTTAAAATTTCATCAATATTGACCATTTTTTCAAAGTTCGACTGGTCCCGGGTCATCGTTTTTCATCAGAAAATGGATTTTTGGGACTCTACCAAAAATGATTCAAAATGTCATTTGGATCGGGCCTCATGTTGAATAACCACTTTTTAAACCCTCACAGTGACCAAAATTGCCATTTTTACAGAGTTTTGCTTACTCAAAACTTTTAAATTTGACCAATTTCAGGCACAGAAATGACTTTAAACACACTTATTTTAGTTGAAAAAGTAATAACTCACATCCAACCGTCATTTAAAGTCAAAAGATTAAATGTTAAAATTTCATCAATATTGACCATTTTTTCAACGTTCGACTGGTCCGGGGTCATCGTTTTTCATCAGAAAATTTATTTTTTGGTCTCTACCAAAACTGATTCAAAATGTCATTTGGATCGGGCCTCATGTTGAATAACCACTTTTTAAACCCTCACAGTGACCAAAATTGCCATTTTTACAGAGTTTTGCTTACTCAAAACTTTTAAATTTGACCAATTTCAGGCACAGAAATGACTTTAAACACACTTATTTTAGTTGAAAAAGTAATAACTCACATCCAACCGTCATTTAAAGTCAAATGATTAAATGTTAAAATTTCATTATTATTGACCATTTTTTCAACGTTCGACTGGTCCGGGGTCATCGTTTTTCATCAGAAAATTGATTTTTTGGACTCTACCAAAAATGATTCAAAATGTCA
This sequence comes from Lissotriton vulgaris, assembly GCF_964263255.1. Classification (NCBI taxonomy): domain Eukaryota; kingdom Metazoa; phylum Chordata; class Amphibia; order Caudata; family Salamandridae; genus Lissotriton; species Lissotriton vulgaris. Next base: position 94,903 of record NW_028244860.1, read on the forward strand.
TTTGGATCGGGCCTCATGTTGAATAACCACTTTTTAAAACCTCACAGTGACCAAAATTGCCATTTTTACAGAGTTTTGCTTACTCAAAATCTTCAATTTTGACCAATTTCAGGCACAGAAATGACTTTAAACACACTTATTTTAGTTGAAAAAGTAATAACTCACATCCAACCGTCATTTAAAGTCAAAAGATTAAATGTTAAAATTTCATCAATATTGACCATTTTTTCAACGTTCGACTGGTCCGGGGTCATCGTTTTTCATCAGAAAATTGATTTTTTGGACTCTACCAAAAATGATTCAAAATGTCATTTGGATCGGGCCTCATGTTGAATAACCACTTTTTAAAACCTCACAGTGACCAAAATTGCCATTTTTACAGAGTTTTGCTTACTCAAAATCTTCAATTTTGACCAATTTCAGGCACAGAAATGACTTTAAACACACTTATTTTAGTTGAAAAAGTAATAACTCACATCCAACCGTCATTTAAAGTCAAATGATTAAATGTTAAAATTTCATTAATATTGACCATTTTTTCAACGTTCGACTGGTCCGGGGTCATCGTTTTTCATCAGAAAATTGATTTTTTGGACTCTACCAAAAATGATTCAAAATGTCATTTGGATCGGGCCTCATGTTGAATAACCACTTTTTAAAACCTCACAGTGACCAAAATTGCCATTTTTACAGAGTTTTGCTTACTCAAAATCTTCAATTTTGACCAATTTCAGGCACAGAAATGACTTTAAACACACTTATTTTAGTTGAAAAAGTAATAACTCACATCCAACCGTCATTTAAAGTCAAAAGATTAAATGTTAAAATTTCATCAATATTGACCATTTTTTCAACGTTCGACTGGTCCGGGGTCATCGTTTTTCATCAGAAAATGGATTTTTGGACTCTACCAAAAATGTTTCAAAATGTCATTTGGATTGTGCCTCATGTTGAATAACCACTTTTTAAACCCTCACAGTGACCAAAATTGCCATTTTTACAGAGTTTTGCTTACTCAAAATCTTCAATTTTGACCAATTTCAGGCACAGAAATGACTTTAAACACACTTATTTTAGTTGAAAAAGTAATAACTCACATCCAACCGTCATTTAAAGTCAAAAGATTAAATGTTAAAATTTCATCAATATTGACCATTTTTTCAACGTTCGACTGGTCCGGGGTCATCGTTTTTCATCAGAAAATTAATTTTTTGGACTCTACCAAAAATGATTCAAAATGTCATTTGGATCGGGCCTCATGTTGAATAACCACTTTTTAAACCCTCACAGTGACCAAAATTGCCATTTTTACAGAGTTTTGCTTACTGAAAATCTTCAGTTTTGACCAATTTCAGGCACAGAAATGACTTTAAACACACTTATTTTAGTTGAAAAAGTAATAACTCACATCCAACCGTCATTTAAAGTCAAAAGATTAAATGTTAAAATTTCATCAATATTGACCATTTTTTCAACGTTCGACTGGTCCGGGGTCATCGTTTTTCATCAGAAAAAGGATTTGTTGGACTCTACCAAAAATGTTTCAAAATGTCATTTGGATAGTGCCTCATGTTGAATAACCACTTTTTAAACTCTCACAGTGACCAAAATTGCCATTTTTACAGAGTTTTGCTTACTCAAAATCTTCAATTTTGACCAATTTCAGGCACAGAAATGACTTTAAACACACTTATTTTAGTTGAAAAAGTAATAACTCACATCCAACCGTCATTTAAAGTCAAAAGATTAAATGTTAAAATTTCATCAATATTGACCATTTTTTCAACGTTCGACTGGTCCGGGGTCATCGTTTTTCATCAGAAAATTGATTTTTTGGTCTCTACCAAAACTGATTCAAAATGTCATTTGGATCGGGCCTCATGTTGAATAACCACTTTTTAAACCCTCACAGTGACCAAAATTGCCATTTTTACAGAGTTTTGCTTACTCAAAACTTTTAAATTTGACCAATTTCAGGCACAGAAATGACTTTAAACACACTTATTTTAGTTGAAAAAGTAATAACTCACATCCAACTGTCATTTAAAGTCAAATGATTAAATGTTAAAATTTCATTAATATTGACCATTTTTTCAATGTTCGACTGGTCCGGGGTCATCGTTTTTCATCAGAAAATTGATTTTTTGGACTCTACCAAAAATGATTCAAAATGTCATTTGGATCGGGCCTCATGTTGAATAACCACTTTTTAAACCCTCACAGTGACCAAAATTGCCATTTTTACAGAGTTTTGCTTACTCAAAATCTTCAATTTTGACCAATTTCAGGCACAGAAATGACTTTAAACACACTTATTTTAGTTGAAAAAGTAATAACTCACATCCAACCGTCATTTAAAGTCAAAAGATTAAATGTTAAAATTTCATCAATATTGACCATTTTTTCAACGTTCGACTGGTCCGGGGTCATCGTTTTTCATCAAAAAATTGATTTTTTGGACTCTACCAAAAATGTTTCAAAATGTCATTTGGATCGTGCCTCATGTTGAATAACCACTTTTTAAACCCTCACAGTGACCAAAATTGCCATTTTTACAGAGTTTTGCTTACTCAAAATCTTCAATTTTGACCAATTTCAGGCACAGAAATGACTTTAAACACACTTATTTTAGTTGAAAAAGTAAAAACTCACATCCAACTGTCATTTAAAGTCAAAAGATTAAATGTTAAAATTTCATCAATATTGACCATTTTTTCAAAGTTCGACTGGTCCGGGGTCATCGTTTTTCATCAGAAAATTGATTTTTTGGACTCTACCAAAACTGATTCAAAATGTCATTTGGATCGGGCCTCATGTTGAATTACCACTTTTTAAACCCTCACAGTGACCAAAATTGCCATTTTTACAGAGTTTTGCTTACTCAAAACTTTTAAATTTGACCAATTTCAGGCACAGAAATGACTTTAAACACACTTATTTTAGTTGAAAAAGTAATAACTCACATCCAACCGTCATTTAAAGTCAAAAGATTAAATGTTAAAATTTCATCAATATTGACCATTTTTTCAACGTTCGACTGGTCCGGGGTCATCGTTTTTCATCAGAAAAAGGATTTGTTGGACTCTACCAAAAATGTTTCAAAATGTCATTTGGATAGTGCCTCATGTTGAATAACCACTTTTTAAACTCTCACAGTGACCAAAATTGCCATTTTTACAGAGTTTTGCTTACTCAAAATCTTCAATTTTGACCAATTTCAGGCACAGAAATGACTTTAAACACACTTATTTTAGTTGAAAAAGTAATAACGCACATCCAACCGTCATTTAAAGTCAAAAGATTAAATGTTAAAATTTCATCAATATTGACCATTTTTTCAACGTTCGACTGGTCCGGGGTCATCGTTTTTCATCAGAAAATTGATTTTTTGGTCTCTACCAAAACTGATTCAAAATGTCATTTGGATTGGGCCTCATGTTGAATAACCACTTTTTAAACCCTCACAGTGACCAAAATTGTCATTTTTACAGAGTTTTGCTTACTCAAAACTTTTAAATTTGACCAATTTCAGGCACAGAAATGACTTTAAACACACTTATTTTAGTTGAAAAAGTAATAACTCACATCCAACCGTCATTTAAAGTCAAATGATTAAATGTTAAAATTTCATCAATATTGACCATTTTTTCAACGTTCGACTGGTCCGGGGTCATCGTTTTTCATCAAAAAATGGATTTTTTGGACTCTACCAAAAATGTTTCAAAATGTCATTTGGATCGTGCCTCATGTTGAATAACCACTTTTTAAACCCTCACAGTGACCAAAATTGCCATTTTTACAGAGTTTTGCTTACTCAAAATCTTCAATTTTGACCAATTTCAGGCACAGAAATGACTTTAAACACACTTATTTTAGTTGAAAAAGTAAAAACTCACATCCAACTGTCATTTAAAGTCAAAAGATGAAATGTTAAAATTTCATCAATATTGACCATTTTTTCAAAGTTCGACTGGTCCGGGGTCATCGTTTTTCATCAGAAAATTGATTTTTTGGACTCTACCAAAACTGATTCAAAATGTCATTTGGATCGGGCCTCATGTTGAATAACCACTTTTTAAACCCTCACAGTGACCAAAATTGCCATTTTTACAGAGTTTTGCTTACTCAAAATCTTCAATTTTGACAAATTTCAGGCACAGAAATGACTTTAAACACACTTATTTTAGTTGAAAAAGTAATAACTCACATCCAACCGTCATTTAAAGTCAAAAGATTAAATGTTAAAATTTCATCAATATTGACCATTTTTTCAACGTTCGACTGGTCCGGGGTCATTGTTTTTCATCAGAAAATTGATTTTTTGGACTCTACCAAAAATGATTCAAAATGTCATTTGGATCGAGCCTCATGTTGAATAACCACTTTTTAAACCCTAACAGTGACCAAAATTGCGATTTTTACAGAGTTTTTCTTACTCAAAAGCTTCAAATTTGACCAATTTCAGGCACAGAAATGACTTTAAACACACTTATTTTAGTTGAAAAAGTAATAATTCACATCCAACCGTCATTTAAAGTCAAAAGATTAAATGTTAAAATTTCATCAATATTGACCATTTTTTCAACGTTCGACTGGTCCGGGGTCATCGTTTTTCATCAGAAAATTGATTTTTTGGACTCTACCAAAAATGATTCAAAATGTAATTTGGATCGGGCCTCTTGTTGAATAACCACTTTTTAAACCCTCACAGTGACCAAAATTGCCATTTTTACAGAGTTTTGCTTACTCAAAACTTTTAAATTTGACCAATTTCAGGCACAGAAATGACTTTAAACACACTTATTTTAGTTGAAAAAGTAATAACTCACATCCAACCGTCATTTAAAGTCAAATGATTAAATGTTAAAATTTCATTAATATTGACCATTTTTTCAACGTTCGACTGGTCCGGGGTCATCGTTTTTCATCAGAAAATTGATTTTTTTGGACTCTACCAAAAATGTTTCAAAATGTCATTTGGATCGGGCCTCATGTTGAATAACCACTTTTTAAAACCTCACAGTGACCAAAATTGCCATTTTTACAGAGTTTTGCTTACTCAAAATCTTCAATTTTGACCAATTTCAGGCACAGAAATGACTTTAAACACACTTATTTTAGTTGAAAAAGTAATAACTCACATCCAACCGTCATTTAAAGTCAAAAGATTAAATGTTAAAATTTCATCAATATTGACCATTTTTTCAACGTTCGACTGGTCCGGGGTCATCGTTTTTCATCAGAAAATGGATTTTTTGGACTCTCCCAAAAATGTTTCAAAATGTCATTTGGATCGTGCCTCATGTTGAATAACCACTTTTTAAACCCTCACAGTGACCAAAATTGCCATTTTTACAGAGTTTTGCTTACTCAAAATCTTCAATTTTGACCAATTTCAGGCACAGAAATGACTTTAAACACACTTATTTTAGTTGAAAAAGTAATAACTCACATCCAACCGTCATTTAAAGTCAAAAGATTAAATGTTAAAATTTCATCAATATTGACCATTTTTTCAACGTTCGACTGGTCCGGGGTCATCGTTTTTCATCAGAAAATGGATTTGTTGGACTCTACCAAAAATGTTTCAAAATGTCATTTGGATCGTGCCTCATGTTGAATAACCACTTTTTAAACCCTCACAGTGACCAAAATTGCCATTTTTACAGAGTTTTGCTTACTCAAAATCTTCAATTTTGAGCAATTTCAGGCACAGAAATGACTTTAAACACACTTATTTTAGTTGAAAAAGTAATAACTCACATCCAACCGTCATTTAAAGTCAAAAGATTAAATGTTAAAATTTCATCAATATTGACCATTTTTTCAACGTTCGACTGGTCCGGGGTCATCGTTTTTCATCAAAAAATGGATTTTTTGGACTCTACCAAAAATGTTTCAAAATGTCATTTGGATCGTGCCTCATGTTGAATAACCACTTTTTAAACCCTCACAGTGACCAAAATTGCCATTTTTACAGAGTTTTGCTTACTCAAAATCTTCAATTTTGACCAATTTCAGGCACAGAAATGACTTTAAACACACTTATTTTAGTTGAAAAAGTAAAAACTCACATCCAACTGTCATTTAAAGTCAAAAGATGAAATGTTAAAATTTCATCAATATTGACCATTTTTTCAAAGTTCGACTGGTCCGGGGTCATCGTTTTTCATCAGAAAATTGATTTTTTGGACTCTACCAAAAATGATTCAAAATGTAATTTGGATCGGGCCTCTTGTTGAATAACCACTTTTTAAACCCTCACAGTGACCAAAATTGCCATTTTTACAGAGTTTTGCTTACTCAAAATCTTCAATTTTGACCAATTTCAGGCACAGAAATGACTTTAAACACACTTATTTTAGTTGAAAAAGTAACAACTCACATCCAACCGTCATTTAAAGTCAAAAGATTAAATGTTAAAATTTCATCAATATTGACCATTTTTTCAACGTTCGACTGGTCCGGGGTCATCGTTTTTCATCAGAAAATTGATTTTTTGGACTCTACCAAAAATGATTCAAAATGTCATTTGGATCGGGCCTCATGTTGAATAACCACTTTTTAAAACCTCACAGTGACCAAAATTGTCATTTTTACAGAGTTTTGCTTACTTAAAATCTTCAATTTTGACCAATTTCAGGCACAGAAATGACTTTAAACACACTTATTTTAGTTGAAAAAGTAATAACTCACATCCAACTGTCATTTAAAGTCAAAAGATTAAATGTTAAAATTTCATCAATATTGACCATTTTTTCAACGTTTGACTGGTCCGGGGTCATCGTTTTTCATCAGAAAATGGATTTTTTGGACTCTACCAAAAATGTTTCAAAATGTCATTTGGATCGTGCCTCATGTTGAATAACCACTTTTTAAACCCTCACAGTGACCAAAATTGCCATTTTTACAGAGTTTTGCTTACTCAAAATCTTCAATTTTGACCAATTTCAGGCACAGAAATGACTTTAAACACACTTATTTTAGTTGAAAAAGTAATAACTCACATCCAACCGTCATTTAAAGTCAAAAGATTAAATGTTAAAATTTCATCAATATTGACCATTTTTTCAACGTTCGACTGGTCCGGGGTCATCGTTTTTCATCAGAAAAAGGATTTGTTGGACTCTACCAAAAATGTTTCAAAATGTCATTTGGATAGTGCCTCATGTTGAATAACCACTTTTTAAACTCTCACAGTGACCAAAATTGCCATTTTTACAGAGTTTTGCTTACTCAAAATCTTCAATTTTGACCAATTTCAGGCACAGAAATGACTTTAAACACACTTATTTTAGTTGAAAAAGTAATAACGCACATCCAACCGTCATTTAAAGTCAAAAGATTAAATGTTAAAATTTCATCAATATTGACCATTTTTTCAACGTTCGACTGGTCCGGGGTCATCGTTTTTCATCAGAAAATTGATTTTTTGGTCTCTACCAAAACTGATTCAAAATGTCATTTGGATTGGGCCTCATGTTGAATAACCACTTTTTAAACCCTCACAGTGACCAAAATTGCCATTTTTACAGAGTTTTGCTTACTCAAAACTTTTAAATTTGACCAATTTCAGGCACAGAAATGACTTTAAACACACTTATTTTAGTTGAAAAAGTAATAACTCACATCCAACCGTCATTTAAAGTCAAATGATTAAATGTTAAAATTTCATCAATATTGACCATTTTTTCAACGTTCGACTGGTCCGGGGTCATCGTTTTTCATCAAAAAATGGATTTTTTGGACTCTACCAAAAATGTTTCAAAATGTCATTTGGATCGTGCCTCATGTTGAATAACCACTTTTTAAACCCTCACAGTGACCAAAATTGCCATTTTTACAGAGTTTTGCTTACTCAAAATCTTCAATTTTGACCAATTTCAGGCACAGAAATGACTTTAAACACACTTATTTTAGTTGAAAAAGTAAAAACTCACATCCAACTGTCATTTAAAGTCAAAAGATGAAATGTTAAAATTTCATCAATATTGACCATTTTTTCAAAGTTCGACTGGTCCGGGGTCATCGTTTTTCATCAGAAAATTGATTTTTTGGACTCTACCAAAACTGATTCAAAATGTCATTTGGATCGGGCCTCATGTTGAATAACCACTTTTTAAACCCTCACAGTGACCAAAATTGCCATTTTTACAGAGTTTTGCTTACTCAAAATCTTCAATTTTGACAAATTTCAGGCACAGAAATGACTTTAAACACACTTATTTTAGTTGAAAAAGTAATAACTCACATCCAACCGTCATTTAAAGTCAAAAGATTAAATGTTAAAATTTCATCAATATTGACCATTTTTTCAACGTTCGACTGGTCCGGGGTCATTGTTTTTCATCAGAAAATTGATTTTTTGGACTCTACCAAAAATGATTCAAAATGTCATTTGGATCGAGCCTCATGTTGAATAACCACTTTTTAAACCCTAACAGTGACCAAAATTGCGATTTTTACAGAGTTTTTCTTACTCAAAAGCTTCAAATTTGACCAATTTCAGGCACAGAAATGACTTTAAACACACTTATTTTAGTTGAAAAAGTAATAATTCACATCCAACCGTCATTTAAAGTCAAAAGATTAAATGTTAAAATTTCATCAATATTGACCATTTTTTCAACGTTCGACTGGTCCGGGGTCATCGTTTTTCATCAGAAAATTGATTTTTTGGACTCTACCAAAAATGATTCAAAATGTAATTTGGATCGGGCCTCTTGTTGAATAACCACTTTTTAAACCCTCACAGTGACCAAAATTGCCATTTTTACAGAGTTTTGCTTACTCAAAATCTTCAATTTTGACCAATTTCAGGCACAGAAATGACTTTAAACACACTTATTTTAGTTGAAAAAGTAATAACTCACATCCAACCGTCATTTAAAGTCAAAAGATTAAATGTTAAAATTTCTTCAATATTGACCATTTTTTCAACGTTCGACTGGTCCGGGGTCATCGTTTTTCATCAGAAAAAGGATTTGTTGGACTCTACCAAAAATGTTTCAAAATGTCATTTGGATAGTGCCTCATGTTGAATAACCACTTTTTAAACTCTCACAGTGACCAAAATTGCCATTTTTACAGAGTTTTGCTTACTCAAAATCTTCAATTTTGACCAATTTCAGGCACAGAAATGACTTTAAACACACTTATTTTAGTTGAAAAAGTAATAACGCACATCCAACCGTCATTTAAAGTCAAAAGATTAAATGTTAAAATTTCATCAATATTGACCATTTTTTCAACGTTCGACTGGTCCGGGGTCATCGTTTTTCATCAGAAAATTGATTTTTTGGTCTCTACCAAAACTGATTCAAAATGTCATTTGGATCGGGCCTCATGTTGAATAACCACTTTTTAAACCCTCACAGTGACCAAAATTGCCATTTTTACAGAGTTTTGCTTACTCAAAACTTTTAAATTTGACCAATTTCAGGCACAGAAATGACTTTAAACACACTTATTTTAGTTGAAAAAGTAATAACTCACATCCAACTGTCATTTAAAGTCAAATGATTAAATGTTAAAATTTCATTAATATTGACCATTTTTTCAATGTTCGACTGGTCCCGGGTCATCGTTTTTCATCAGAAAATTGATTTTTTGGACTCTACCAAAAATGATTCAAAATGTCATTTGGATCGGGCCTCATGTTGAATAACCACTTTTTAAACCCTCACAGTGACCAAAATTGCCATTTTTACAGAGTTTTGCTTACTCAAAATCTTCAATTTTGAGCAATTTCAGGCACAGAAATGACTTTAAACACACTTATTTTAGTTGAAAAAGTAATAACTCACATCCAACCGTCATTTAAAGTCAAAAGATTAAATGTTAAAATTTCATCAATATTGACCATTTTTTCAACGTTCGACTGGTCCGGGGTCATCGTTTTTCATCAAAAAATGGATTTTTTGGACTCTACCAAAAATGATTCAAAATGTCATTTGGATCGGGCCTCATGTTGAATAACCACTTTTTAAACCCTCACAGTGACCAAAATTGCCATTTTTACAGAGTTTTGCTTACTCAAAATCTTCAATTTTGACCAATTTCAGGCACAGAAATGACTTTAAACACACTTATTTTAGTTGAAAAAGTAAAAACTCACATCCAACCGTCATTTAAAGTCAAAAGATTAAATGTTAAAATGTCATCAATATTGACCATTTTTTCAAAGTTCGACTGGTCCCGGGTCATCGTTTTTCATCAGAAAATGGATTTTTTGGACTCTACCAAAAATGATTCAAAATGTCATTTGGATCGGGCCTCATGTTGAATAACCACTTTTTAAACCCTCACAGTGACCAAAATTGCCATTTTTACAGAGTTTTGCTTACTCAAAATCTTCAATTTTGACCAATTTCAGGCACAGAAATGACTTTAAACACACTTATTTTAGTTGAAAAAGTAATAACTCACATCCAACCGTCATTTAAAGTCAAAAGATTAAATGTTAAAATTTCATCAATATTGACCATTTTTTCAACGTTCGACTGGTCCGGGGTCATCGTTTTTCATCAGAAAATGGATTTGTTGGACTCTACCAAAAATGTTTCAAAATGTCATTTGGATAGGGCCTCATGTTGAATAACCACTTTTTAAACCCTCACAGTGACCAAAATTGCCATTTTTACAGAGTTTTGCTTACTCAAAATCTTCAATTTTGACCAATTTCAGGCACAGAAATGACTTTAAACACACTTATTTTAGTTGAAAAAGTAATAACTCACATCCAACCGTCATTTAAAGTCAAAAGATTAAATGTTAAAATTTCATCAATATTGACCATTTTTTCAACGTTCGACTGGTCCGGGGTCATCGTTTTTCATCAGAAAATTGATTTTTTGGTCTCTACCAAAACTGATTCAAAATGTCATTTGGATCGGGCCTCATGTTAAATAACCACTTTTTAAACCCTCACAGTGACCAAAATTGCCATTTTTACAGAGTTTTGCTTACTCAAAACTTTTAAATTTGACCAATTTCAGGCACAGAAATGACTTTAAACACACTTATTTTAGTTGAAAAAGTAATAACTCACATCCAACCGTCATTTAAAGTCAAAAGATTAAATGTTAAAATTTCATCAATATTGACCATTTTTTCAACGTTCGACTGGTCCGGGGTCATCGTTTTTCATCAGAAAATTGATTTTTTGGTCTCTACCAAAACTGATTCAAAATGTCATTTGGATCGGGCCTCATGTTGAATAACCACTTTTTAAACCCTCACAGTGACCAAAATTGCCATTTTTACAGAGTTTTGCTTACTCAAAACTTTTAAATTTGACCAATTTCAGGCACAGAAATGACTTTAAACACACTTATTTTAGTTGAAAAAGTAATAACTCACATCCAACTGTCATTTAAAGTCAAATGATTAAATGTTAAAATTTCATTAATATTGACCATTTTTTCAATGTTCGACTGGTCCGGGGTCATCGTTTTTCATCAGAAAATTGATTTTTTGGACTCTACCAAAAATGATTCAAAATGTCATTTGGATCGGGCCTCATGTTGAATAACCACTTTTTAAACCCTCACAGTGACCAAAATTGCCATTTTTACAGAGTTTTGCTTACTCAAAATCTTCAATTTTGACCAATTTCAGGCACAGAAATGACTTTAAACACACTTATTTTAGTTGAAAAAGTAATAACTCACATCCAACCGTCATTTAAAGTCAAAAGATTAAATGTTAAAATTTCATCAATATTGACCATTTTTTCGACGTTCGACTGGTCCGGGGTCATCGTTTTTCATCAAAAAATGGATTTTTGGACTCTACCAAAAATGTTTCAAAATGTCATTTGGATCGTGCCTCATGTTGAATAACCACTTTTTAAACCCTCACAGTGACCAAAATTGCCATTTTTACAGAGTTTTGCTTACTCAAAATCTTCAATTTTGACCAATTTCAGGCACAGAAATGACTTTAAACACACTTATTTTAGTTGAAAAAGTAAAAACTCACATCCAACTGTCATTTAAAGTCAAAAGATTACATGTTAAAATTTCATCAATATTGACCATTTTTTCAAAGTTCGACTGGTCCGGGGTCATCGTTTTTCATCAGAAAATTCATTTTTTGGACTCTACCAAAACTGATTCAAAATGTCATTTGGATCGGGCCTCATGTTGAATAACCACTTTTTAAACCCTCACAGTGACCAAAATTGCCATTTTTACAGAGTTTTGCTTACTCAAAACTTTTAAATTTGACCAATTTCAGGCACAGAAATGACTTTAAACACACTTATTTTAGTTGAAAAAGTAATAATTTACATCCAACCGTCATTTAAAGTCAAAAGATTAAATGTTAAAATTTCATCAATATTGACCATTTTTTCAACGTTCGACTGGTCCGGGGTCATCGTTTTTCATCAGAAAATTGATTTTTTGGACTCTACCAAAAATGATTCAAAATTTAATTTGGATCGGGCCTCTTGTTGAATAACCACTTTTTAAACCCTCACAGTGACCAAAATTGCCATTTTTACAGAGTTTTGCTTACTCAAAATCTTCAATTTTGACCAATTTCAGGCACAGAAATGACTTTAAACACACTTATTTTAGTTGAAAAAGTAAGAACTCACATCCAACCGTCATTTAAAGTCAAAAGATTAAATGTTAAAATTTCATCAATATTGACCATTTTTTCAACGTTCGACTGGTCCGGGGTCATCGTTTTTCATCAGAAAATTGATTTTTTGGACTCTACCAAAAATGATTCAAAATGTCATTTGGATCGGGCCTCATGTTGAATAACCACTTTTTAAAACCTCACAGTGACCAAAATTGCCATTTTTACAGAGTTTTGCTTACTTAAAATCTTCAATTTTGACCAATTCCAGGCACAGAAATGACTTTAAACACACTTATTTTAGTTGAAAAAGTAATAACTCACATCCAACCGTCATTTAAAGTCAAAAGATTAAATGTTAAAATTTCATCAATATTGACCATTTTTTCAACGTTTGACTGGTCCGGGGTCATCGTTTTTCATCAGAAAATGGATTTTTTGGACTCTACCAAAAATGTTTCAAAATGTCATTTGGATCGTGCCTCATGTTGAATAACCACTTTTTAAACCCTCACAGTGACCAAAATTGCCATTTTTACAGAGTTTTGCTTACTCAAAATCTTCAATTTTGACCAATTTCAGGCACAGAAATGACTTTAAACACACTTATTTTAGTTGAAAAAGTAAAAACTCACATCCAACCGTCATTTAAAGTCAAAAGATTAAATGTTAAAATTTCATCAATATTGACCATTTTTTCAAAGTTCGACTGGTCCCGGGTCATCGTTTTTCATCAGAAAATGGATTTTTTGGACTCTACCAAAAATGATTCAAAATGTCATTTGGATCGGGCCTCATGTTGAATAACCACTTTTTAAACCCTCACAGTGACCAAAATTGCCATTTTTACAGAGTTTTGCTTACTCAAAATCTTCAATTTTGACCAATTTCAGGCACAGAAATGACTTTAAACACACTTATTTTAGTTGAAAAAGTAATAACTCACATCCAACCGTCATTTAAAGTCAAAAGATTAAATGTTAAAATTTCATCAATATTGACCATTTTTTCAACGTTCGACTGGTCCGGGGTCATCGTTTTTCATCAGAAAATTGATTTTTTGGTCTCTACCAAAACTGATTCAAAATGTCATTTGGATCGGGCCTCATGTTGAATAACCACTTTTTAAACCCTCACAGTGACCAAAATTGCCATTATTACAGAGTTTTGCTTCGTCAAAACTTTTAAATTTGACCAATTTCAGGCACAGAAATGACTTTAAACACACTTATTTTAGTTGAAAAAGTAATAACTCACATCCAACCGTCATTTAAAGTCAAATGATTAAATGTTAAAATTTCATTAATATTGACCATTTTTTCAACGTTCGACTGGTCCGGGGTCATCGTTTTTCATCAGAAAATTGATTTTTTGGACTCTACCAAAAATGATTCAAAATGTCATTTGGATCGGGCCTCATGTTGAATAACCACTTTTTAAAACCTCACAGTGACCAAAATTGCCATTTTTACAGAGTTTTGCTTACTCAAAATCTTCAATTTTGACCAATTTCAGGCACAGAAATGACTTTAAACACACTTATTTTAGTTGAAAAAGTAATAACTCACATCCAACCGTCATTTAAAGTCAAAAGATTAAATGTTAAAATTTCATCAATATTGACCATTTTTTCAACGTTCGACTGGTCCGGGGTCATCGTTTTTCATCAGAAAATGGATTTTTGGACTCTACCAAAAATGTTTCAAAATGTCATTTGGATTGTGCCTCATGTTGAATAACCACTTTTTAAACCCTCACAGTGACCAAAATTGCCATTTTTACAGAGTTTTGCTTACTCAAAATCTTCAATTTTGACCAATTTCAGGCACAGAAATGACTTTAAACACACTTATTTTAGTTGAAAAAGTAATAACTCACATCCAACCGTCATTTAAAGTCAAAAGATTAAATGTTAAAATTTCATCAATATTGACCATTTTTTCAACGTTCGACTGGTCCGGGGTCATCGTTTTTCATCAGAAAATTAATTTTTTGGACTCTACCAAAAATGATTCAAAATGTCATTTGGATCGGGCCTCATGTTGAATAACCACTTTTTAAACCCTCACAGTGACCAAAATTGCCATTTTTACAGAGTTTTGCTTACTGAAAATCTTCAGTTTTGACCAATTTCAGGCACAGAAATGACTTTAAACACACTTATTTTAGTTGAAAAAGTAATAACTCACATCCAACCGTCATTTAAAGTCAAAAGATTAAATGTTAAAATTTCATCAATATTGACCATTTTTTCAACGTTCGACTGGTCCGGGGTCATCGTTTTTCATCAGAAAAAGGATTTGTTGGACTCTACCAAAAATGTTTCAAAATGTCATTTGGATAGTGCCTCATGTTGAATAACCACTTTTTAAACTCTCACAGTGACCAAAATTGCCATTTTTACAGAGTTTTGCTTACTCAAAATCTTCAATTTTGACCAATTTCAGGCACAGAAATGACTTTAAACACACTTATTTTAGTTGAAAAAGTAATAACTCACATCCAACCGTCATTTAAAGTCAAAAGATTAAATGTTAAAATTTCATCAATATTGACCATTTTTTCAACGTTCGACTGGTCCGGGGTCATCGTTTTTCATCAGAAAATTGATTTTTTGGTCTCTACCAAAACTGATTCAAAATGTCATTTGGATCGGGCCTCATGTTGAATAACCACTTTTTAAACCCTCACAGTGACCAAAATTGCCATTTTTACAGAGTTTTGCTTACTCAAAACTTTTAAATTTGACCAATTTCAGGCACAGAAATGACTTTAAACACACTTATTTTAGTTGAAAAAGTAATAACTCACATCCAACTGTCATTTAAAGTCAAATGATTAAATGTTAAAATTTCATTAATATTGACCATTTTTTCAATGTTCGACTGGTCCGGGGTCATCGTTTTTCATCAGAAAATTGATTTTTTGGACTCTACCAAAAATGATTCAAAATGTCATTTGGATCGGGCCTCATGTTGAATAACCACTTTTTAAACCCTCACAGTGACCAAAATTGCCATTTTTACAGAGTTTTGCTTACTCAAAATCTTCAATTTTGACCAATTTCAGGCACAGAAATGACTTTAAACACACTTATTTTAGTTGAAAAAGTAATAACTCACATCCAACCGTCATTTAAAGTCAAAAGATTAAATGTTAAAATTTCATCAATATTGACCATTTTTTCAACGTTCGACTGGTCCGGGGTCATCGTTTTTCATCAAAAAATTGATTTTTTGGACTCTACCAAAAATGTTTCAAAATGTCATTTGGATCGTGCCTCATGTTGAATAACCACTTTTTAAACCCTCACAGTGACCAAAATTGCCATTTTTACAGAGTTTTGCTTACTCAAAATCTTCAATTTTGACCAATTTCAGGCACAGAAATGACTTTAAACACACTTATTTTAGTTGAAAAAGTAAAAACTCACATCCAACTGTCATTTAAAGTCAAAAGATTAAATGTTAAAATTTCATCAATATTGACCATTTTTTCAAAGTTCGACTGGTCCGGGGTCATCGTTTTTCATCAGAAAATTGATTTTTTGGACTCTACCAAAACTGATTCAAAATGTCATTTGGATCGGGCCTCATGTTGAATTACCACTTTTTAAACCCTCACAGTGACCAAAATTGCCATTTTTACAGAGTTTTGCTTACTCAAAACTTTTAAATTTGACCAATTTCAGGCACAGAAATGACTTTAAACACACTTATTTTAGTTGAAAAAGTAATAACTCACATCCAACCGTCATTTAAAGTCAAAAGATTAAATGTTAAAATTTCATCAATATTGACCATTTTTTCAACGTTCGACTGGTCCGGGGTCATCGTTTTTCATCAGAAAAAGGATTTGTTGGACTCTACCAAAAATGTTTCAAAATGTCATTTGGATAGTGCCTCATGTTGAATAACCACTTTTTAAACTCTCACAGTGACCAAAATTGCCATTTTTACAGAGTTTTGCTTACTCAAAATCTTCAATTTTGACCAATTTCAGGCACAGAAATGACTTTAAACACACTTATTTTAGTTGAAAAAGTAATAACGCACATCCAACCGTCATTTAAAGTCAAAAGATTAAATGTTAAAATTTCATCAATATTGACCATTTTTTCAACGTTCGACTGGTCCGGGGTCATCGTTTTTCATCAGAAAATTGATTTTTTGGTCTCTACCAAAACTGATTCAAAATGTCATTTGGATTGGGCCTCATGTTGAATAACCACTTTTTAAACCCTCACAGTGACCAAAATTGCCATTTTTACAGAGTTTTGCTTACTCAAAACTTTTAAATTTGACCAATTTCAGGCACAGAAATGACTTTAAACACACTTATTTTAGTTGAAAAAGTAATAACTCACATCCAACCGTCATTTAAAGTCAAATGATTAAATGTTAAAATTTCATCAATATTGACCATTTTTTCAACGTTCGACTGGTCCGGGGTCATCGTTTTTCATCAAAAAATGGATTTTTTGGACTCTACCAAAAATGTTTCAAAATGTCATTTGGATCGTGCCTCATGTTGAATAACCACTTTTTAAACCCTCACAGTGACCAAAATTGCCATTTTTACAGAGTTTTGCTTACTCAAAATCTTCAATTTTGACCAATTTCAGGCACAGAAATGACTTTAAACACACTTATTTTAGTTGAAAAAGTAAAAACTCACATCCAACTGTCATTTAAAGTCAAAAGATGAAATGTTAAAATTTCATCAATATTGACCATTTTTTCAAAGTTCGACTGGTCCGGGGTCATCGTTTTTCATCAGAAAATTGATTTTTTGGACTCTACCAAAACTGATTCAAAATGTCATTTGGATCGGGCCTCATGTTGAATAACCACTTTTTAAACCCTCACAGTGACCAAAATTGCCATTTTTACAGAGTTTTGCTTACTCAAAATCTTCAATTTTGACAAATTTCAGGCACAGAAATGACTTTAAACACACTTATTTTAGTTGAAAAAGTAATAACTCACATCCAACCGTCATTTAAAGTCAAAAGATTAAATGTTAAAATTTCATCAATATTGACCATTTTTTCAACGTTCGACTGGTCCGGGGTCATTGTTTTTCATCAGAAAATTGATTTTTTGGACTCTACCAAAAATGATTCAAAATGTCATTTGGATCGAGCCTCATGTTGAATAACCACTTTTTAAACCCTAACAGTGACCAAAATTGCGATTTTTACAGAGTTTTTCTTACTCAAAAGCTTCAAATTTGACCAATTTCAGGCACAGAAATGACTTTAAACACACTTATTTTAGTTGAAAAAGTAATAATTCACATCCAACCGTCATTTAAAGTCAAAAGATTAAATGTTAAAATTTCATCAATATTGACCATTTTTTCAACGTTCGACTGGTCCGGGGTCATCGTTTTTCATCAGAAAATTGATTTTTTGGACTCTACCAAAAATGATTCAAAATGTAATTTGGATCGGGCCTCTTGTTGAATAACCACTTTTTAAACCCTCACAGTGACCAAAATTGCCATTTTTACAGAGTTTTGCTTACTCAAAACTTTTAAATTTGACCAATTTCAGGCACAGAAATGACTTTAAACACACTTATTTTAGTTGAAAAAGTAATAACTCACATCCAACCGTCATTTAAAGTCAAATGATTAAATGTTAAAATTTCATTAATATTGACCATTTTTTCAACGTTCGACTGGTCCGGGGTCATCGTTTTTCATCAGAAAATTGATTTTTTTGGACTCTACCAAAAATGTTTCAAAATGTCATTTGGATCGGGCCTCATGTTGAATAACCACTTTTTAAAACCTCACAGTGACCAAAATTGCCATTTTTACAGAGTTTTGCTTACTCAAAATCTTCAATTTTGACCAATTTCAGGCACAGAAATGACTTTAAACACACTTATTTTAGTTGAAAAAGTAATAACTCACATCCAACCGTCATTTAAAGTCAAAAGATTAAATGTTAAAATTTCATCAATATTGACCATTTTTTCAACGTTCGACTGGTCCGGGGTCATCGTTTTTCATCAGAAAATGGATTTTTTGGACTCTCCCAAAAATGTTTCAAAATGTCATTTGGATCGTGCCTCATGTTGAATAACCACTTTTTAAACCCTCACAGTGACCAAAATTGCCATTTTTACAGAGTTTTGCTTACTCAAAATCTTCAATTTTGACCAATTTCAGGCACAGAAATGACTTTAAACACACTTATTTTAGTTGAAAAAGTAATAACTCACATCCAACCGTCATTTAAAGTCAAAAGATTAAATGTTAAAATTTCATCAATATTGACCATTTTTTCAACGTTCGACTGGTCCGGGGTCATCGTTTTTCATCAGAAAATGGATTTGTTGGACTCTACCAAAAATGTTTCAAAATGTCATTTGGATCGTGCCTCATGTTGAATAACCACTTTTTAAACCCTCACAGTGACCAAAATTGCCATTTTTACAGAGTTTTGCTTACTCAAAATCTTCAATTTTGAGCAATTTCAGGCACAGAAATGACTTTAAACACACTTATTTTAGTTGAAAAAGTAATAACTCACATCCAACCGTCATTTAAAGTCAAAAGATTAAATGTTAAAATTTCATCAATATTGACCATTTTTTCAACGTTCGACTGGTCCGGGGTCATCGTTTTTCATCAAAAAATGGATTTTTTGGACTCTACCAAAAATGTTTCAAAATGTCATTTGGATCGTGCCTCATGTTGAATAACCACTTTTTAAACCCTCACAGTGACCAAAATTGCCATTTTTACAGAGTTTTGCTTACTCAAAATCTTCAATTTTGACCAATTTCAGGCACAGAAATGACTTTAAACACACTTATTTTAGTTGAAAAAGTAAAAACTCACATCCAACTGTCATTTAAAGTCAAAAGATGAAATGTTAAAATTTCATCAATATTGACCATTTTTTCAAAGTTCGACTGGTCCGGGGTCATCGTTTTTCATCAGAAAATTGATTTTTTGGACTCTACCAAAAATGATTCAAAATGTAATTTGGATCGGGCCTCTTGTTGAATAACCACCTTTTAAACCCTCACAGTGACCAAAATTGCCATTTTTACAGAGTTTTGCTTACTCAAAATCTTCAATTTTGACCAATTTCAGGCACAGAAATGACTTTAAACACACTTATTTTAGTTGAAAAAGTAACAACTCACATCCAACCATCATTTAAAGTCAAAAGATTAAATGTTAAAATTTCATCAATATTGACCATTTTTTCAACGTTCGACTGGTCCGGGGTCATCGTTTTTCATCAGAAAATTGATTTTTTGGACTCTACCAAAAATGATTCAAAATGTCATTTGGATCGGGCCTCATGTTGAATAACCACTTTTTAAAACCTCACAGTGACCAAAATTGTCATTTTTACAGAGTTTTGCTTACTTAAAATCTTCAATTTTGACCAATTTCAGGCACAGAAATGACTTTAAACACACTTATTTTAGTTGAAAAAGTAATAACTCACATCCAACTGTCATTTAAAGTCAAAAGATTAAATGTTAAAATTTCATCAATATTGACCATTTTTTCAACGTTTGACTGGTCCGGGGTCATCGTTTTTCATCAGAAAATGGATTTTTTGGACTCTACCAAAAATGTTTCAAAATGTCATTTGGATCGTGCCTCATGTTGAATAACCACTTTTTAAACCCTCACAGTGACCAAAATTGCCATTTTTACAGAGTTTTGCTTACTCAAAATCTTCAATTTTGACCAATTTCAGGCACAGAAATGACTTTAAACACACTTATTTTAGTTGAAAAAGTAATAACTCACATCTAACCGTCATTTAAAGTCAAAAGATTAAATGTTAAAATTTCATCAATATTGACCATTTTTTCAACGTTCGACTGGTCCGGGGTCATCGTTTTTCATCAGAAAAAGGATTTGTTGGACTCTACCAAAAATGTTTCAAAATGTCATTTGGATAGTGCCTCATGTTGAATAACCACTTTTTAAACTCTCACAGTGACCAAAATTGCCATTTTTACAGAGTTTTGCTTACTCAAAATCTTCAATTTTGACCAATTTCAGGCACAGAAATGACTTTAAACACACTTATTTTAGTTGAAAAAGTAATAACGCACATCCAACCGTCATTTAAAGTCAAAAGATTAAATGTTAAAATTTCATCAATATTGACCATTTTTTCAACGTTCGACTGGTCCGGGGTCATCGTTTTTCATCAGAAAATTGATTTTTTGGTCTCTACCAAAACTGATTCAAAATGTCATTTGGATTGGGCCTCATGTTGAATAACCACTTTTTAAACCCTCACAGTGACCAAAATTGCCATTTTTACAGAGTTTTGCTTACTCAAAACTTTTAAATTTGACCAATTTCAGGCACAGAAATGACTTTAAACACACTTATTTTAGTTGAAAAAGTAATAACTCACATCCAACCGTCATTTAAAGTCAAATGATTAAATGTTAAAATTTCATCAATATTGACCATTTTTTCAACGTTCGACTGGTCCGGGGTCATCGTTTTTCATCAAAAAATGGATTTTTTGGACTCTACCAAAAATGTTTCAAAATGTCATTTGGATCGTGCCTCATGTTGAATAACCACTTTTTAAACCCTCACAGTGACCAAAATTGCCATTTTTACAGAGTTTTGCTTACTCAAAATCTTCAATTTTGACCAATTTCAGGCACAGAAATGACTTTAAACACACTTATTTTAGTTGAAAAAGTAAAAACTCACATCCAACTGTCATTTAAAGTCAAAAGATGAAATGTTAAAATTTCATCAATATTGACCATTTTTTCAAAGTTCGACTGGTCCGGGGTCATCGTTTTTCATCAGAAAATTGATTTTTTGGACTCTACCAAAACTGATTCAAAATGTCATTTGGATCGGGCCTCATGTTGAATAACCACTTTTTAAACCCTCACAGTGACCAAAATTGCCATTTTTACAGAGTTTTGCTTACTCAAAATCTTCAATTTTGACAAATTTCAGGCACAGAAATGACTTTAAACACACTTATTTTAGTTGAAAAAGTAATAACTCACATCCAACCGTCATTTAAAGTCAAAAGATTAAATGTTAAAATTTCATCAATATTGACCATTTTTTCAACGTTCGACTGGTCCGGGGTCATTGTTTTTCATCAGAAAATTGATTTTTTGGACTCTACCAAAAATGATTCAAAATGTCATTTGGATCGAGCCTCATGTTGAATAACCACTTTTTAAACCCTAACAGTGACCAAAATTGCGATTTTTACAGAGTTTTTCTTACTCAAAAGCTTCAAATTTGACCAATTTCAGGCACAGAAATGACTTTAAACACACTTATTTTAGTTGAAAAAGTAATAATTCACATCCAACCGTCATTTAAAGTCAAAAGATTAAATGTTAAAATTTCATCAATATTGACCATTTTTTCAACGTTCGACTGGTCCGGGGTCATCGTTTTTCATCAGAAAATTGATTTTTTGGACTCTACCAAAAATGATTCAAAATGTAATTTGGATCGGGCCTCTTGTTGAATAACCACTTTTTAAACCCTCACAGTGACCAAAATTGCCATTTTTACAGAGTTTTGCTTACTCAAAATCTTCAATTTTGACCAATTTCAGGCACAGAAATGACTTTAAACACACTTATTTTAGTTGAAAAAGTAATAACTCACATCCAACCGTCATTTAAAGTCAAAAGATTAAATGTTAAAATTTCTTCAATATTGACCATTTTTTCAACGTTCGACTGGTCCGGGGTCATCGTTTTTCATCAGAAAAAGGATTTGTTGGACTCTACCAAAAATGTTTCAAAATGTCATTTGGATAGTGCCTCATGTTGAATAACCACTTTTTAAACTCTCACAGTGACCAAAATTGCCATTTTTACAGAGTTTTGCTTACTCAAAATCTTCAATTTTGACCAATTTCAGGCACAGAAATGACTTTAAACACACTTATTTTAGTTGAAAAAGTAATAACGCACATCCAACCGTCATTTAAAGTCAAAAGATTAAATGTTAAAATTTCATCAATATTGACCATTTTTTCAACGTTCGACTGGTCCGGGGTCATCGTTTTTCATCAGAAAATTGATTTTTTGGTCTCTACCAAAACTGATTCAAAATGTCATTTGGATCGGGCCTCATGTTGAATAACCACTTTTTAAACCCTCACAGTGACCAAAATTGCCATTTTTACAGAGTTTTGCTTACTCAAAACTTTTAAATTTGACCAATTTCAGGCACAGAAATGACTTTAAACACACTTATTTTAGTTGAAAAAGTAATAACTCACATCCAACTGTCATTTAAAGTCAAATGATTAAATGTTAAAATTTCATTAATATTGACCATTTTTTCAATGTTCGACTGGTCCCGGGTCATCGTTTTTCATCAGAAAATTGATTTTTTGGACTCTACCAAAAATGATTCAAAATGTCATTTGGATCGGGCCTCATGTTGAATAACCACTTTTTAAACCCTCACAGTGACCAAAATTGCCATTTTTACAGAGTTTTGCTTACTCAAAATCTTCAATTTTGAGCAATTTCAGGCACAGAAATGACTTTAAACACACTTATTTTAGTTGAAAAAGTAATAACTCACATCCAACCGTCATTTAAAGTCAAAAGATTAAATGTTAAAATTTCATCAATATTGACCATTTTTTCAACGTTCGACTGGTCCGGGGTCATCGTTTTTCATCAAAAAATGGATTTTTTGGACTCTACCAAAAATGTTTCAAAATGTCATTTGGATCGTGCCTCATGTTGAATAACCACTTTTTAAACCCTCACAGTGACCAAAATTGCCATTTTTACAGAGTTTTGCTTACTCAAAATCTTCAATTTTGACCAATTTCAGGCACAGAAATGACTTTAAACACACTTATTTTAGTTGAAAAAGTAAAAACTCACATCCAACTGTCATTTAAAGTCAAAAGATGAAATGTTAAAATTTCATCAATATTGACCATTTTTTCAAAGTTCGACTGGTCCGGGGTCATCGTTTTTCATCAGAAAATTGATTTTTTGGACTCTACCAAAACTGATTCAAAATGTCATTTGGATCGGGCCTCATGTTGAATAACCACTTTTTAAACCCTCACAGTGACCAAAATTGCCATTTTTACAGAGTTTTGCTTACTCAAAATCTTCAATTTTGACCAATTTCAGGCACAGAAATGACTTTAAACACACTTATTTTAGTTGAAAAAGTAATAACTCACATCCAACCGTCATTTAAAGTCAAAAGATTAAATGTTAAAATTTCATCAATATTGACCATTTTTTCAACGTTCGACTGGTCCGGGGTCATTGTTTTTCATCAGAAAATTGATTTTTTGGACTCTACCAAAAATGATTCAAAATGTCATTTGGATCGAGCCTCATGTTGAATAACCACTTTTTAAACCCTAACAGTGACCAAAATTGCGATTTTTACAGAGTTTTTCTTACTCAAAAGCTTCAAATTTGACCAATTTCAGGCACAGAAATGACTTTAAACACACTTATTTTAGTTGAAAAAGTAATAATTCACATCCAACCGTCATTTAAAGTCAAAAGATTAAATGTTAAAATTTCATCAATATTGACCATTTTTTCAACGTTCGACTGGTCCGGGGTCATCGTTTTTCATCAGAAAATTGATTTTTTGGACTCTACCAAAAATGATTCAAAATGTAATTTGGATCGGGCCTCTTGTTGAATAACCACTTTTTAAACCCTCACAGTGACCAAAATTGCCATTTTTACAGAGTTTTGCTTACTCAAAATCTTCAATTTTGACCAATTTCAGGCACAGAAATGACTTTAAACACACTTATTTTAGTTGAAAAAGTAACAACTCACATCCAACCGTCATTTAAAGTCAAAAGATTAAATGTTAAAATTTCATCAATATTGACCATTTTTTCAACGTTCGACTGGTCCGGGGTCATCGTTTTTCATCAGAAAATTGATTTTTTGGACTCTACCAAAAATGATTCAAAATGTCATTTGGATCGGGCCTCATGTTGAATAACCACTTTTTAAAACCTCACAGCGACCAAAATTGTCATTTTTACAGAGTTTTGCTTACTTAAAATCTTCAATTTTGACCAATTTCAGGCACAGAAATGACTTTAAACACACTTATTTTAGTTGAAAAAGTAATAACTCACATCCAACTGTCATTTAAAGTCAAAAGATTAAATGTTAAAATTTCATCAATATTGACCATTTTTTCAACGTTTGACTGGTCCGGGGTCATCGTTTTTCATCAGAAAATGGATTTTTTGGACTCTACCAAAAATGTTTCAAAATGTCATTTGGATCGTGCCTCATGTTGAATAACCACTTTTTAAACCCTCACAGTGACCAAAATTGCCATTTTTACAGAGTTTTGCTTACTCAAAATCTTCAATTTTGACCAATTTCAGGCACAGAAATGACTTTAAACACACTTATTTTAGTTGAAAAAGTAAAAACTCACATCCAACCGTCATTTAAAGTCAAAAGATTAAATGTTAAAATGTCATCAATATTGACCATTTTTTCAAAGTTCGACTGGTCCCGGGTCATCGTTTTTCATCAGAAAATGGATTTTTTGGACTCTACCAAAAATGATTCAAAATGTCATTTGGATCGGGCCTCATGTTGAATAACCACTTTTTAAACCCTCACAGTGACCAAAATTGCCATTTTTACAGAGTTTTGCTTACTCAAAATCTTCAATTTTGACCAATTTCAGGCACAGAAATGACTTTAAACACACTTATTTTAGTTGAAAAAGTAATAACTCACATCCAACCGTCATTTAAAGTCAAAAGATTAAATGTTAAAATTTCATCAATATTGACCATTTTTTCAACGTTCGACTGGTCCGGGGTCATCGTTTTTCATCAGAAAATGGATTTGTTGGACTCTACCAAAAATGTTTCAAAATGTCATTTGGATAGGGCCTCATGTTGAATAACCACTTTTTAAACCCTCACAGTGACCAAAATTGCCATTTTTACAGAGTTTTGCTTACTCAAAATCTTCAATTTTGACCAATTTCAGGCACAGAAATGACTTTAAACACACTTATTTTAGTTGAAAAAGTAATAACTCACATCCAACCGTCATTTAAAGTCAAAAGATTAAATGTTAAAATTTCATCAATATTGACCATTTTTTCAACGTTCGACTGGTCCGGGGTCATCGTTTTTCATCAGAAAATTGATTTTTTGGTCTCTACCAAAACTGATTCAAAATGTCATTTGGATCGGGCCTCATGTTAAATAACCACTTTTTAAACCCTCACAGTGACCAAAATTGCCATTTTTACAGAGTTTTGCTTACTCAAAACTTTTAAATTTGACCAATTTCAGGCACAGAAATGACTTTAAACACACTTATTTTAGTTGAAAAAGTAATAACTCACATCCAACCGTCATTTAAAGTCAAAAGATTAAATGTTAAAATTTCATCAATATTGACCATTTTTTCAACGTTCGACTGGTCCGGGGTCATCGTTTTTCATCAGAAAATTGATTTTTTGGTCTCTACCAAAACTGATTCAAAATGTCATTTGGATCGGGCCTCATGTTGAATAACCACTTTTTAAACCCTCACAGTGACCAAAATTGCCATTTTTACAGAGTTTTGCTTACTCAAAACTTTTAAATTTGACCAATTTCAGGCACAGAAATGACTTTAAACACACTTATTTTAGTTGAAAAAGTAATAACTCACATCCAACTGTCATTTAAAGTCAAATGATTAAATGTTAAAATTTCATTAATATTGACCATTTTTTCAATGTTCGACTGGTCCGGGGTCATCGTTTTTCATCAGAAAATTGATTTTTTGGACTCTACCAAAAATGATTCAAAATGTCATTTGGATCGGGCCTCATGTTGAATAACCACTTTTTAAACCCTCACAGTGACCAAAATTGCCATTTTTACAGAGTTTTGCTTACTCAAAATCTTCAATTTTGACCAATTTCAGGCACAGAAATGACTTTAAACACACTTATTTTAGTTGAAAAAGTAATAACTCACATCCAACCGTCATTTAAAGTCAAAAGATTAAATGTTAAAATTTCATCAATATTGACCATTTTTTCGACGTTCGACTGGTCCGGGGTCATCGTTTTTCATCAAAAAATGGATTTTTGGACTCTACCAAAAATGTTTCAAAATGTCATTTGGATCGTGCCTCATGTTGAATAACCACTTTTTAAACCCTCACAGTGACCAAAATTGCCATTTTTACAGAGTTTTGCTTACTCAAAATCTTCAATTTTGACCAATTTCAGGCACAGAAATGACTTTAAACACACTTATTTTAGTTGAAAAAGTAAAAACTCACATCCAACTGTCATTTAAAGTCAAAAGATTACATGTTAAAATTTCATCAATATTGACCATTTTTTCAAAGTTCGACTGGTCCGGGGTCATCGTTTTTCATCAGAAAATTCATTTTTTGGACTCTACCAAAACTGATTCAAAATGTCATTTGGATCGGGCCTCATGTTGAATAACCACTTTTTAAACCCTCACAGTGACCAAAATTGCCATTTTTACAGAGTTTTGCTTACTCAAAACTTTTAAATTTGACCAATTTCAGGCACAGAAATGACTTTAAACACACTTATTTTAGTTGAAAAAGTAATAATTTACATCCAACCGTCATTTAAAGTCAAAAGATTAAATGTTAAAATTTCATCAATATTGACCATTTTTTCAACGTTCGACTGGTCCGGGGTCATCGTTTTTCATCAGAAAATTGATTTTTTGGACTCTACCAAAAATGATTCAAAATTTAATTTGGATCGGGCCTCTTGTTGAATAACCACTTTTTAAACCCTCACAGTGACCAAAATTGCCATTTTTACAGAGTTTTGCTTACTCAAAATCTTCAATTTTGACCAATTTCAGGCACAGAAATGACTTTAAACACACTTATTTTAGTTGAAAAAGTAAGAACTCACATCCAACCGTCATTTAAAGTCAAAAGATTAAATGTTAAAATTTCATCAATATTGACCATTTTTTCAACGTTCGACTGGTCCGGGGTCATCGTTTTTCATCAGAAAATTGATTTTTTGGACTCTACCAAAAATGATTCAAAATGTCATTTGGATCGGGCCTCATGTTGAATAACCACTTTTTAAAACCTCACAGTGACCAAAATTGCCATTTTTACAGAGTTTTGCTTACTTAAAATCTTCAATTTTGACCAATTCCAGGCACAGAATGACTTTAAACACACTTATTTTAGTTGAAAAAGTAATAACTCACATCCAACCGTCATTTAAAGTCAAAAGATTAAATGTTAAAATTTCATCAATATTGACCATTTTTTCAACGTTTGACTGGTCCGGGGTCATCGTTTTTCATCAGAAAATGGATTTTTTGGACTCTACCAAAAATGTTTCAAAATGTCATTTGGATCGTGCCTCATGTTGAATAACCACTTTTTAAACCCTCACAGTGACCAAAATTGCCATTTTTACAGAGTTTTGCTTACTCAAAATCTTCAATTTTGACCAATTTCAGGCACAGAAATGACTTTAAACACACTTATTTTAGTTGAAAAAGTAAAAACTCACATCCAACCGTCATTTAAAGTCAAAAGATTAAATGTTAAAATTTCATCAATATTGACCATTTTTTCAAAGTTCGACTGGTCCCGGGTCATCGTTTTTCATCAGAAAATGGATTTTTTGGACTCTACCAAAAATGATTCAAAATGTCATTTGGATCGGGCCTCATGTTGAATAACCACTTTTTAAACCCTCACAGTGACCAAAATTGCCATTTTTACAGAGTTTTGCTTACTCAAAATCTTCAATTTTGACCAATTTCAGGCACAGAAATGACTTTAAACACACTTATTTTAGTTGAAAAAGTAATAACTCACATCCAACCGTCATTTAAAGTCAAAAGATTAAATGTTAAAATTTCATCAATATTGACCATTTTTTCAACGTTCGACTGGTCCGGGGTCATCGTTTTTCATCAGAAAATTGATTTTTTGGTCTCTACCAAAACTGATTCAAAATGTCATTTGGATCGGGCCTCATGTTGAATAACCACTTTTTAAACCCTCACAGTGACCAAAATTGCCATTATTACAGAGTTTTGCTTCGTCAAAACTTTTAAATTTGACCAATTTCAGGCACAGAAATGACTTTAAACACACTTATTTTAGTTGAAAAAGTAATAACTCACATCCAACCGTCATTTAAAGTCAAATGATTAAATGTTAAAATTTCATTAATATTGACCATTTTTTCAACGTTCGACTGGTCCGGGGTCATCGTTTTTCATCAGAAAATTGATTTTTTGGACTCTACCAAAAATGATTCAAAATGTCATTTGGATCGGGCCTCATGTTGAATAACCACTTTTTAAAACCTCACAGTGACCAAAATTGCCATTTTTACAGAGTTTTGCTTACTCAAAATCTTCAATTTTGACCAATTTCAGGCACAGAAATGACTTTAAACACACTTATTTTAGTTGAAAAAGTAATAACTCACATCCAACCGTCATTTAAAGTCAAAAGATTAAATGTTAAAATTTCATCAATATTGACCATTTTTTCAACGTTCGACTGGTCCGGGGTCATCGTTTTTCATCAGAAAATGGGTTTTTTGGACTCCACCAAAAATGTTTCAAAATGTCATTTGGATCGTGCCTCGTGTTGAATAACCACTTTTTAAACCCTCACAGTGACCAAAATTGCCATTTTTACAGAGTTTTGCTTACTCAAAATCTTCAATTTTGACCAATTTCAGGCACAGAAATGACTTTAAACACACTTATTTTAGTTGAAAAAGTAAAAATTCACATCCAACCGTCATTTAAAGTCAAAAGATTAAATGTTAAAATTTCATCAATATTGACCATTTTTTCAAAGTTCGACTGGTCCGGGGTCATCGTTTTTCATCAGAAAATGGATTTTTTGGACTCTACCAAAAATGTTTCAAAATGTCATTTGGATCGTGCCTCATGTTGAATAACCACTTTTTAAACCCTCACAGTGACCAAAATTGCCATTTTTACAGAGTTTTGCTTACTCAAAATCTTCAATTTTGACCAATTTCAGGCACAGAAATGACTTTAAACACACTTATTTTAGTTGAAAAAGTAAAAACTCACATCCAACCGTCATTTAAAGTCAAAAGATTAAATGTTAAAATTTCATCAATATTGACCATTTTTTCAAAGTTCGACTGGTCCCGGATCATCGTTTTTCATCAGAAAATGGATTTTTTGGACTCTACCAAAAATGATTCAAAATGTCATTTGGATCGGGCCTCATGTTGAATAACCACTTTTTAAACCCTCACAGTGACCAAAATTGCCATTTTTACAGAGTTTTGCTTACTCAAAATCTTCAATTTTGACCAATTTCAGGCACAGAAATGACTTTAAACACACTTATTTTAGTTGAAAAAGTAATAACTCACATCCAACCGTCATTTAAAGTCAAAAGATTAAATGTTAAAATTTCATCAATATTGACCATTTTTTCAACGTTCGACTGGTCCGGGGTCATCGTTTTTCATCAGAAAATTTATTTTTTGGTCTCTACCAAAACTGATTCAAAATGTCATTTGGATCGGGCCTCATGTTGAATAACCACTTTTTAAACCCTCACAGTGACCAAAATTGCCATTTTTACAGAGTTTTGCTTACTCAAAACTTTTAAATTTGACCAATTTCAGGCACAGAAATGACTTTAAACACACTTATTTTAGTTGAAAAAGTAATAACTCACATCCAACCGTCATTTAAAGTCAAATGATTAAATGTTAAAATTTCATTAATATTGACCATTTTTTCAACGTTCGACTGGTCCGGGGTCATCGTTTTTCATCAGAAAATTGATTTTTTGGACTCTACCAAAAATGATTCAAAATGTCATTTGGATCGGGCCTCATGTTGAATAACCACTTTTTAAAACCTCACAGTGACCAAAATTGCCATTTTTACAGAGTTTTGCTTACTCAAAATCTTCAATTTTGACCAATTTCAGGCACAGAAATGACTTTAAACACACTTATTTTAGTTGAAAAAGTAATAACTCACATCCAACCGTCATTTAAAGTCAAAAGATTAAATGTTAAAATTTCATCAATATTGACCATTTTTTCAACGTTCGACTGGTCCGGGGTCATCGTTTTTCATCAGAAAATGGATTTTTTGGACTCTACCAAAAATGATTCAAAATGTCATTTGGATCGGGCCTCATGTTGAATAACCACTTTTTAAACCCTCACAGTGACCAAAATTGCCATTTTTACAGAGTTTTGCTTACTGAAAATCTTCAGTTTTGACCAATTTCAGGCACAGAAATGACTTTAAACACACTTATTTTAGTTGAAAAAGTAATAACTCACATCCAACCGTCATTTAAAGTCAAAAGATTAAATGTTAAAATTTCATCAATATTGACCATTTTTTCAACGTTCGACTGGTCCGGGGTCATCGTTTTTCATCAGAAAATGGATTTTTTGGACTCCACCAAAAATGTTTCAAAATGTCATTTGGATCGTGCCTCATGTTGAATAACCACTTTTTAAACCCTCACAGTGACCAAAATTGCCATTTTTACAGAGTTTTGCTTACTCAAAATCTTCAATTTTGACCAATTTCAGGCACAGAAATGACTTTAAACACACTTATTTTAGTTGAAAAAGTAAAAATTCACATCCAACCGTCATTTAAAGTCAAAAGATTAAATGTTAAAATTTCATCAATATTGACCATTTTTTCAAAGTTCGACTGGTCCGGGGTCATCGTTTTTCATCAGAAAATGGATTTTTTGGACTCTACCAAAAATGTTTCAAAATGTCATTTGGATCGTGCCTCATGTTGAATAACCACTTTTTAAACCCTCACAGTGACCAAAATTGCCATTTTTACAGAGTTTTGCTTACTCAAAATCTTCAATTTTGACCAATTTCAGGCACAGAAATGACTTTAAACACACTTATTTTAGTTGAAAAAGTAAAAACTCACATCCAACCGTCATTTAAAGTCAAAAGATTAAATGTTAAAATGTCATCAATATTGACCATTTTTTCAAAGTTCGACTGGTCCCGGGTCATCGTTTTTCATCAGAAAATGGATTTTTTGGACTCTACCAAAAATGATTCAGAATGTCATTTGGATCGGGCCTCATGTTGAATAACCACTTTTTAAACCCTCACAGTGACCAAAATTGCCATTTTTACAGAGTTTTGCTTACTCAAAATCTTCAATTTTGACCAATTTCAGGCACAGAAATGACTTTAAACACACTTATTTTAGTTGAAAAAGTAATAACTCACATCCAACCGTCATTTAAAGTCAAAAGATTAAATGTTAAAATTTCATCAATATTGACCATTTTTTCAATGTTCGACTGGTCCGGGGTCATCGTTTTTCATCAGAAAATTTATTTTTTGGTCTCTACCAAAACTGATTCAAAATGTCATTTGGATCGGGCCTCATGTTGAATAACCACTTTTTAAACCCTCACAGTGACCAAAATTGCCATTTTTACAGAGTTTTGCTTACTCAAAACTTTTAAATTTGACCAATTTCAGGCACAGAAATGACTTTAAACACACTTATTTTAGTTGAAAAAGTAATAACTCACATCCAACCGTCATTTAAAGTCAAATGATTAAATGTTAAAATTTCATTAATATTGACCATTTTTTCAACGTTCGACTGGTCCGGGGTCATCGTTTTTCATCAGAAAATTGATTTTTTGGACTCTACCAAAAATGATTCAAAATGTCATTTGGATCGGGCCTCATGTTGAATAACCACTTTTTAAAACCTCACAGTGACCAAAATTGCCATTTTTACAGAGTTTTGCTTACTCAAAATCTTCAATTTTGACCAATTTCAGGCACAGAAATGACTTTAAACACACTTATTTTAGTTGAAAAAGTAAAAACTCACATCCAACCGTCATTTAAAGTCAAAAGATTAAATGTTAAAATTTCATCAATATTGACCATTTTTTCAAAGTTCGACTGGTCCCGGGTCATCGTTTTTCATCAGAAAATGGATTTTTTGGACTCTACCAAAAATGATTCAAAATGTCATTTGGATCGGGCCTCATGTTGAATAACCACTTTTTAAACCCTCACAGTGACCAAAATTGCCATTTTTACAGAGTTTTGCTTACTCAAAATCTTCAATTTTGACCAATTTCAGGCACAGAAATGTCTTTAAACACACTTATTTTAGTTGAAAAAGTAATAACTCACATCCAACCGTCATTTAAAGTCAAAAGATTAAATGTTAAAATTTCATCAATATTGACCATTTTTTCAACGTTCGACTGGTCCGGGGTCATCGTTTTTCATCAGAAAATTGATTTTTTGGTCTCTACCAAAACTGATTCAAAATGTCATTTGGATCGGGCCTCATGTTGAATAACCACTTTTTAAACCCTCACAGTGACCAAAATTGCCATTATTACAGAGTTTTGCTTCGTCAAAACTTTTAAATTTGACCAATTTCAGGCACAGAAATGACTTTAAACACACTTATTTTAGTTGAAAAAGTAATAACTCACATCCAACCGTCATTTAAAGTCAAATGATTAAATGTTAAAATTTCATTAATATTGACCATTTTTTCAACGTTCGACTGGTCCGGGGTCATCGTTTTTCATCAGAAAATTGATTTTTTGGACTCTACCAAAAATGATTCAAAATGTCATTTGGATCGGGCCTCATGTTGAATAACCACTTTTTAAAACCTCACAGTGACCAAAATTGCCATTTTTACAGAGTTTTGCTTACTCAAAATCTTCAATTTTGACCAATTTCAGGCACAGAAATGACTTTAAACACACTTATTTTAGTTGAAAAAGTAATAACTCACATCCAACCGTCATTTAAAGTCAAAAGATTAAATGTTAAAATTTCATCAATATTGACCATTTTTTCAACGTTCGACTGGTCCGGGGTCATCGTTTTTCATCAGAAAATGGATTTTTTGGACTCCACCAAAAATGTTTCAAAATGTCATTTGGATCGTGCCTCGTGTTGAATAACCACTTTTTAAACCCTCACAGTGACCAAAATTGCCATTTTTACAGAGTTTTGCTTACTCAAAATCTTCAATTTTGACCAATTTCAGGCACAGAAATGACTTTAAACACACTTATTTTAGTTGAAAAAGTAAAAATTCACATCCAACCGTCATTTAAAGTCAAAAGATTAAATGTTAAAATTTCATCAATATTGACCATTTTTTCAAAGTTCGACTGGTCCGGGGTCATCGTTTTTCATCAGAAAATGGATTTTTTTGACTCTACCAAAAATGTTTCAAAATGTCATTTGGATCGTGCCTCATGTTGAATAACCACTTTTTAAACCCTCACAGTGACCAAAATTGCCATTTTTACAGAGTTTTGCTTACTCAAAATCTTCAATTTTGACCAATTTCAGGCACAGAAATGACTTTAAACACACTTATTTTAGTTGAAAAAGTAAAAACTCACATCCAACCGTCATTTAAAGTCAAAAGATTAAATGTTAAAATTTCATCAATATTGACCATTTTTTCAAAGTTCGACTGGTCCCGGGTCATCGTTTTTCATCAGAAAATGGATTTTTTGGACTCTACCAAAAATGATTCAAAATGTCATTTGGATCGGGCCTCATGTTGAATAACCACTTTTTAAACCCTCACAGTGACCAAAATTGCCATTTTTACAGAGTTTTGCTTACTCAAAATCTTCAATTTTGACCAATTTCAGGCACAGAAATGACTTTAAACACACTTATTTTAGTTGAAAAAGTAATAACTCACATCCAACCGTCATTTAAAGTCAAAAGATTAAATGTTAAAATTTCATCAATATTGACCATTTTTTCAACGTTCGACTGGTCCGGGGTCATCGTTTTTCATCAGAAAATTTATTTTTTGGTCTCTACCAAAACTGATTCAAAATGTCATTTGGATCGGGCCTCATGTTGAATAACCACTTTTTAAACCCTCACAGTGACCAAAATTGCCATTTTTACAGAGTTTTGCTTACTCAAAACTTTTAAATTTGACCAATTTCAGGCACAGAAATGACTTTAAACACACTTATTTTAGTTGAAAAAGTAATAACTCACATCCAACCGTCATTTAAAGTCAAATGATTAAATGTTAAAATTTCATTAATATTGACCATTTTTTCAACGTTCGACTGGTCCGGGGTCATCGTTTTTCATCAGAAAATTGATTTTTTGGACTCTACCAAAAATGATTCAAAATGTCATTTGGATCGGGCCTCATGTTGAATAACCACTTTTTAAAACCTCACAGTGACCAAAATTGCCATTTTTACAGAGTTTTGCTTACTCAAAATCTTCAATTTTGACCAATTTCAGGCACAGAAATGACTTTAAACACACTTATTTTAGTTGAAAAAGTAATAACTCACATCCAACCGTCATTTAAAGTCAAAAGATTAAATGTTAAAATTTCATCAATATTGACCATTTTTTCAACGTTCGACTGGTCCGGGGTCATCGTTTTTCATCAGAAAATGGATTTTTTGGACTCTACCAAAAATGATTCAAAATGTCATTTGGATCGGGCCTCATGTTGAATAACCACTTTTTAAACCCTCACAGTGACCAAAATTGCCATTTTTACAGAGTTTTGCTTACTGAAAATCTTCAGTTTTGACCAATTTCAGGCACAGAAATGACTTTAAACACACTTATTTTAGTTGAAAAAGTAATAACTCACATCCAACCGTCATTTAAAGTCAAAAGATTAAATGTTAAAATTTCATCAATATTGACCATTTTTTCAACGTTCGACTGGTCCGGGGTCATCGTTTTTCATCAGAAAATGGATTTTTTGGACTCCACCAAAAATGTTTCAAAATGTCATTTGGATCGTGCCTCATGTTGAATAACCACTTTTTAAACCCTCACAGTGACCAAAATTGCCATTTTTACAGAGTTTTGCTTACTCAAAATCTTCAATTTTGACCAATTTCAGGCACAGA
Organism: Lissotriton vulgaris; assembly: GCF_964263255.1. Classification (NCBI taxonomy): domain Eukaryota; kingdom Metazoa; phylum Chordata; class Amphibia; order Caudata; family Salamandridae; genus Lissotriton; species Lissotriton vulgaris. Next base: position 130,473 of record NW_028244860.1, read on the forward strand.
AATGACTTTAAACACACTTATTTTAGTTGAAAAAGTAAAAATTCACATCCAACCGTCATTTAAAGTCAAAAGATTAAATGTTAAAATTTCATCAATATTGACCATTTTTTCAAAGTTCGACTGGTCCGGGGTCATCGTTTTTCATCAGAAAATGGATTTTTTGGACTCTACCAAAAATGTTTCAAAATGTCATTTGGATCGTGCCTCATGTTGAATAACCACTTTTTAAACCCTCACAGTGACCAAAATTGCCATTTTTACAGAGTTTTGCTTACTCAAAATCTTCAATTTTGACCAATTTCAGGCACAGAAATGACTTTAAACACACTTATTTTAGTTGAAAAAGTAAAAACTCACATCCAACCGTCATTTAAAGTCAAAAGATTAAATGTTAAAATTTCATCAATATTGACCATTTTTTCAAAGTTCGACTGGTCCCGGGTCATCGTTTTTCATCAGAAAATGGATTTTTTGGACTCTACCAAAAATGATTCAGAATGTCATTTGGATCGGGCCTCATGTTGAATAACCACTTTTTAAACCCTCACAGTGACCAAAATTGCCATTTTTACAGAGTTTTGCTTACTCAAAATCTTCAATTTTGACCAATTTCAGGCACAGAAATGACTTTAAACACACTTATTTTAGTTGAAAAAGTAATAACTCACATCCAACCGTCATTTAAAGTCAAAAGATTAAATGTTAAAATTTCATCAATATTGACCATTTTTTCAATGTTCGACTGGTCCGGGGTCATCGTTTTTCATCAGAAAATTTATTTTTTGGTCTCTACCAAAACTGATTCAAAATGTCATTTGGATCGGGCCTCATGTTGAATAACCACTTTTTAAACCCTCACAGTGACCAAAATTGCCATTTTTACAGAGTTTTGCTTACTCAAAACTTTTAAATTTGACCAATTTCAGGCACAGAAATGACTTTAAACACACTTATTTTAGTTGAAAAAGTAATAACTCACATCCAACCGTCATTTAAAGTCAAATGATTAAATGTTAAAATTTCATTAATATTGACCATTTTTTCAACGTTCGACTGGTCCGGGGTCATCGTTTTTCATCAGAAAATTGATTTTTTGGACTCTACCAAAAATGATTCAAAATGTCATTTGGATCGGGCCTCATGTTGAATAACCACTTTTTAAAACCTCACAGTGACCAAAATTGCCATTTTTACAGAGTTTTGCTTACTCAAAATCTTCAATTTTGACCAATTTCAGGCACAGAAATGACTTTAAACACACTTATTTTAGTTGAAAAAGTAATAACTCACATCCAACCGTCATTTAAAGTCAAAAGATTAAATGTTAAAATTTCATCAATATTGACCATTTTTTCAACGTTCGACTGGTCCGGGGTCATCGTTTTTCATCAGAAAATGGATTTTTTGGACTCTACCAAAAATGATTCAAAATGTCATTTGGATCGGGCCTCATGTTGAATAACCACTTTTTAAACCCTCACAGTGACCAAAATTGCCATTTTTACAGAGTTTTGCTTACTGAAAATCTTCAGTTTTGACCAATTTCAGGCACAGAAATGACTTTAAACACACTTATTTTAGTTGAAAAAGTAATAACTCACATCCAACCGTCATTTAAAGTCAAAAGATTAAATGGTAAAATTTCATCAATATTGACCATTTTTTCAACGTTCGACTGGTCCGGGGTCATCGTTTTTCATCAGAAAATGGATTTTTGGACTCTACCAAAAATGTTTCAAAATGTCATTTGGATTGTGCCTCATGTTGAATAACCACTTTTTAAACCCTCACAGTGACCAAAATTGCCATTTTTACAGAGTTTTGCTTACTCAAAATCTTCAATTTTGACCAATTTCAGGCACAGAAATGACTTTAAACACACTTATTTTAGTTGAAAAAGTAATAACTCACATCCAACCGTCATTTAAAGTCAAAAGATTAAATGTTAAAATTTCATCAATATTGACCATTTTTTCAACGTTCGACTGGTCCGGGGTCATCGTTTTTCATCAGAAAATTAATTTTTTGGACTCTACCAAAAATGATTCAAAATGTCATTTGGATCGGGCCTCATGTTGAATAACCACTTTTTAAACCCTCACAGTGACCAAAATTGCCATTTTTACAGAGTTTTGCTTACTGAAAATCTTCAGTTTTGACCAATTTCAGGCACAGAAATGACTTTAAACACACTTATTTTAGTTGAAAAAGTAATAACTCACATCCAACCGTCATTTAAAGTCAAAAGATCAAATGTTAAAATTTCATCAATATTGACCATTTTTTCAACGTTCGACTGGTCCGGGGTCATCGTTTTTCATCAGAAAATTGATTTTTTGGTCTCTACCAAAACTGATTCAAAATGTCATTTGGATCGGGCCTCATGTTGAATAACCACTTTTTAAACCCTCACAGTGACCAACATTGCCATTTTTACAGAGTTTTGCTTACTCAAAACTTTTAAATTTGACCAATTTCAGGCACAGAAATGACTTTAAACACACTTATTTTAGTTGAAAAAGTAATAACTCACATCCAACTGTCATTTAAAGTCAAATGATTAAATGTTAAAATTTCATTAATATTGACCATTTTTTCAATGTTCGACTGGTCCGGGGTCATCGTTTTTCATCAGAAAATTGATTTTTTGGACTCTACCAAAAATGATTCAAAATGTCATTTGGATCGGGCCTCATGTTGAATAACCACTTTTTAAACCCTCACAGTGACCAAAATTGCCATTTTTACAGAGTTTTGCTTACTCAAAATCTTCAATTTTGACCAATTTCAGGCACAGAAATGACTTTAAACACACTTATTTTAGTTGAAAAAGTAATAACTCACATCCAACCGTCATTTAAAGTCAAAAGATTAAATGTTAAAATTTCATCAATATTGACCATTTTTTCAACGTTCGACTGGTCCGGGGTCATCGTTTTTCATCAAAAAATGGATTTTTTGGACTCTACCAAAAATGTTTCAAAATGTCATTTGGATCGTGCCTCATGTTGAATAACCACTTTTTAAACCCTCACAGTGACCAAAATTGCCATTTTTACAGAGTTTTGCTTACTCAAAATCTTCAATTTTGACCAATTTCAGGCACAGAAATGACTTTAAACACACTTATTTTAGTTGAAAAAGTAAAAACTCACATCCAACTGTCATTTAAAGTCAAAAGATTAAATGTTAAAATTTCATCAATATTGACCATTTTTTCAAAGTTCGACTGGTCCGGGGTCATCGTTTTTCATCAGAAAATTGATTTTTTGGACTCTACCAAAACTGATTCAAAATGTTATTTGGATCGGGCCTCATGTTGAATAACCACTTTTTAAACCCTCACAGTGACCAAAATTGCCATTTTTACAGAGTTTTGCTTACTCAAAACTTTTAAATTTGACCAATTTCAGGCACAGAAATGACTTTAAACACACTTATTTTAGTTGAAAAAGTAATAACTCACATCCAACCGTCATTTAAAGTCAAAAGATTAAATGTTAAAATTTCATCAATATTGACCATTTTTTCAACGTTCGACTGGTCCGGGGTCATTGTTTTTCATCAGAAAATTGATTTTTTGGACTCTACCAAAAATGATTCAAAATGTCATTTGGATCGGGCCTCATGTTGAATAACCACTTTTTAAACCCTAACAGTGACCAAAATTGCGATTTTTACAGAGTTTTTCTTACTCAAAAGCTTCAAATTTGACCAATTTCAGGCACAGAAATGACTTTAAACACACTTATTTTAGTTGAAAAAGTAACAACTCACATCCAACCGTCATTTAAAGTCAAAAGATTAAATGTTAAAATTTCATCAATATTGACCATTTTTTCAACGTTCGACTGGTCCGGGGTCATCGTTTTTCATCAGAAAATTGATTTTTTGGACTCTACCAAAAATGATTCAAAATGTCATTTGGATCGGGCCTCATGTTGAATAACCACTTTTTAAACCCTCACAGTGACCAAAATTGCCATTTTTACAGAGTTTTGCTTACTCAAAATCTTCAATTTTGACCAATTTCAGGCACAGAAATGACTTTAAACACACTTATTTTAGTTGAAAAAGTAAAAACTCACATCCAACCGTCATTTAAAGTCAAAAGATTAAATGTTAAAATTTCATCAATATTGACCATTTTTTCAAAGTTCGACTGGTCCCGGGTCATCGTTTTTCATCAGAAAATGGATTTTTTGGACTCTACCAAAAATGATTCAAAATGTCATTTGGATCGGGCCTCATGTTGAATAACCACTTTTTAAACCCTCACAGTGACCAAAATTGCCATTTTTACAGAGTTTTGCTTACTCAAAATCTTCAATTTTGACCAATTTCAGGCACAGAAATGACTTTAAACACACTTATTTTAGTTGAAAAAGTAATAACTCACATCCAACCGTCATTTAAAGTCAAAAGATTAAATGTTAAAATTTCATCAATATTGACCATTTTTTCAACGTTCGACTGGTCCGGGGTCATCGTTTTTCATCAGAAAATTGATTTTTTGGTCTCTACCAAAACTGATTCAAAATGTCATTTGGATCGGGCCTCATGTTGAATAACCACTTTTTAAACCCTCACAGTGACCAAAATTGCCATTATTACAGAGTTTTGCTTACTCAAAACTTTTAAATTTGACCAATTTCAGGCACAGAAATGACTTTAAACACACTTATTTTAGTTGAAAAAGTAATAACTCACATCCAACCGTCATTTAAAGTCAAATGATTAAATGTTAAAATTTCATTATTATTGACCATTTTTTCAACGTTCGACTGGTCCGGGGTCATCGTTTTTCATCAGAAAATTGATTTTTTGGACTCTACCAAAAATGATTCAAAATGTCATTTGGATCGGGCCTCATGTTGAATAACCACTTTTTAAAACCTCACAGTGACCAAAATTGCCATTTTTACAGAGTTTTGCTTACTCAAAATCTTCAATTTTGACCAATTTCAGGCACAGAAATGACTTTAAACACACTTATTTTAGTTGAAAAAGTAATAACTCACATCCAACCGTCATTTAAAGTCAAAAGATTAAATGTTAAAATTTCATCAATATTGACCATTTTTTCAACGTTCGACTGGTCCGGGGTCATCGTTTTTCATCAGAAAATGGATTTTTTGGACTCTACCAAAAATGTTTCAAAATGTCATTTGGATCGTGCCTCATGTTGAATAACCACTTTTTAAACCCTCACAGTGACCAAAATTGCCATTTTTACAGAGTTTTGCTTACTCAAAATCTTCAATTTTGACCAATTTCAGGCACAGAAATGACTTTAAACACACTTATTTTAGTTGAAAAAGTAAAAATTCACATCCAACCGTCATTTAAAGTCAAAAGATTAAATGTTAAAATTTCATCAATATTGACCATTTTTTCAAAGTTCGACTGGTCCGGGGTCATCGTTTTTCATCAGAAAATGGATTTTTTGGACTCTACCAAAAATGTTTCAAAATGTCATTTGGATCGTGCCTCATGTTGAATAACCACTTTTTAAACCCTCACAGTGACCAAAATTGCCATTTTTACAGAGTTTTGCTTACTCAAAATCTTCAATTTTGACCAATTTCAGGCACAGAAATGACTTTAAACACACTTATTTTAGTTGAAAAAGTAAAAACTCACATCCAACCGTCATTTAAAGTCAAAAGATTAAATGTTAAAATTTCATCAATATTGACCATTTTTTCAAAGTTCGACTGGTCCCGGGTCATCGTTTTTCATCAGAAAATGGATTTTTGGGACTCTACCAAAAATGATTCAAAATGTCATTTGGATCGGGCCTCATGTTGAATAACCACTTTTTAAACCCTCACAGTGACCAAAATTGCCATTTTTACAGAGTTTTGCTTACTCAAAACTTTTAAATTTGACCAATTTCAGGCACAGAAATGACTTTAAACACACTTATTTTAGTTGAAAAAGTAATAACTCACATCCAACCGTCATTTAAAGTCAAAAGATTAAATGTTAAAATTTCATCAATATTGACCATTTTTTCAACGTTCGACTGGTCCGGGGTCATCGTTTTTCATCAGAAAATTTATTTTTTGGTCTCTACCAAAACTGATTCAAAATGTCATTTGGATCGGGCCTCATGTTGAATAACCACTTTTTAAACCCTCACAGTGACCAAAATTGCCATTTTTACAGAGTTTTGCTTACTCAAAACTTTTAAATTTGACCAATTTCAGGCACAGAAATGACTTTAAACACACTTATTTTAGTTGAAAAAGTAATAACTCACATCCAACCGTCATTTAAAGTCAAATGATTAAATGTTAAAATTTCATTATTATTGACCATTTTTTCAACGTTCGACTGGTCCGGGGTCATCGTTTTTCATCAGAAAATTGATTTTTTGGACTCTACCAAAAATGATTCAAAATGTCATTTGGATCGGGCCTCATGTTGAATAACCACTTTTTAAAACCTCACAGTGACCAAAATTGCCATTTTTACAGAGTTTTGCTTACTCAAAATCTTCAATTTTGACCAATTTCAGGCACAGAAATGACTTTAAACACACTTATTTTAGTTGAAAAAGTAATAACTCACATCCAACCGTCATTTAAAGTCAAAAGATTAAATGTTAAAATTTCATCAATATTGACCATTTTTTCAACGTTCGACTGGTCCGGGGTCATCGTTTTTCATCAGAAAATGGATTTTTTGGACTCTACCAAAAATGATTCAAAATGTCATTTGGATCGGGCCTCATGTTGAATAACCACTTTTTAAACCCTCACAGTGACCAAAATTGCCATTTTTACAGAGTTTTGCTTACTGAAAATCTTCAGTTTTGACCAATTTCAGGCACAGAAATGACTTTAAACACACTTATTTTAGTTGAAAAAGTAATAACTCACATCCAACCGTCATTTAAAGTCAAAAGATTAAATGTTAAAATTTCATCAATATTGACCATTTTTTCAACGTTCGACTGGTCCGGGGTCATCGTTTTTCATCAGAAAATGGATTTTTGGACTCTACCAAAAATGTTTCAAAATGTCATTTGGATTGTGCCTCATGTTGAATAACCACTTTTTAAACCCTCACAGTGACCAAAATTGCCATTTTTACAGAGTTTTGCTTACTCAAAATCTTCAATTTTGACCAATTTCAGGCACAGAAATGACTTTAAACACACTTATTTTAGTTGAAAAAGTAATAACTCACATCCAACCGTCATTTAAAGTCAAAAGATTAAATGTTAAAATTTCATCAATATTAACCATTTTTTCAACGTTCGACTGGTCCGGGGTCATCGTTTTTCATCAGAAAATTAATTTTTTGGACTCTACCAAAAATGATTCAAAATGTCATTTGGATCGGGCCTCATGTTGAATAACCACTTTTTAAACCCTCACAGTGACCAAAATTGCCATTTTTACAGAGTTTTGCTTACTGAAAATCTTCAGTTTTGACCAATTTCAGGCACAGAAATGACTTTAAACACACTTATTTTAGTTGAAAAAGTAATAACTCACATCCAACCGTCATTTAAAGT